>NW_009934152.1:36145-38509 GCF_000696875.1 Nestor notabilis | reverse complement strand
AGAGGGGGTGGCGGTGATTTGGTGCAAATGGGAGCACTTTCAGCAGGCAGGAGATGGGCATAAAGATCAGAAGACGCTCATAGCACGTTGTAGGTCTAAGGCAGACCCCTTAAGTCACATCATTTGGTCTAACACCCTCAGAGGATTGCACAATATTGAACAAATCGTTTCCTCCCGTGTTTTGAGGAAGGAGCAGAGCAAGCTCAGCCTCTGAGCCAGATGCTGCTCTCCAGACCCCAGACTGGCTCCAGGGGACGCTCAGGGGCTGCGAGTGACAGGGGATTGCCACAGCATCCCTGACCTGCTCAATGCTGGCACGACGGGCATTTCCCATGATGTGCCGAGGAGGGAACAGGGGGGACGGTGGAATGAAGCTTGGCAGGTGAAGGGAAGGAAGGCAGGACCATCCCTGGTCCTTGTCTGACAGCCAAGCCTCATGCTGAGGGATTGAGGTCACTGGGGCCGTAGTGCAGGAGTAACAGTCCTCCTGGCTGCCTCCTGCATCCCTGCTCCGGTTAGGGGCAATGCATATCTTGACAAGGCCAGCAAGGGGGGATGTGTCTCTGAGTCTGCTTGAAATCCACCTCCAAGAGCCAGTCTAAACCCAGCCATGACCAGTGAAGCTCTCTGAGCTGGGCCAGTTCCTCCCCAAGTGGCCTGCACTGCTTTCTCTGCCCGCAGCATCCATCTCAGCACACTGCTCTGAGCCTGGGGAAGGAGGGCTGCTTCCACCCAGGCTCAGGACGGGAATAGCAATGAGTTGTCCCCGGCACCTGCAGAGCAGCCAGCACAGTGGGGTGCAGGCAGAGCTGAGCAGCAGCTTCCCAGCTCCCGTTGGGAGCGAGCGCTCCCCGTCCAAGCAGCCCAGATGCTCTCTTCTGAGGGCTCAGTTCCCTGGGGCTTGGCACAGGAGCCTTGGCCCTGCTCGGAAGGAGGAGGATGAGTGTATCATTTATTATTGATGGTCAGGAGTGGGGAGTGCCCGGCACGACACGGAGGACACACACGGTCTCTCCCAGTGCTTCTGCAGCAGTGCTGCCTTGTGATAAAAGTTTAATAAATAGAAAGACAGTTTCCATTTCATTGGTAATTAACTTCTGTTGCTGTGTTCCCTCCTAATTGTCTCTATTACTCCAGATAAAACTGAGATCAATAGAAACCAAAGTCTGGAGGCTGGGAAAGTCACAATTAATTAATTATCTCTCTCTTGCATGCATCCTCCATCTGCTGGTAATCAGACAAGACTGGCTGGTCCTCACTCAGGTCCTGGGCTCTCCACAGGTACTGGCGTCCTGTGGGGATTTTGCAGTGGGTTTTTTTGAAAGAGACAGCCCTTATTGTGCCACTGCCTCCCTCCAAGGCGCTTTGCTTCTCCAGGATGGTCCAGGGTGGATTCCATGATGCACCATTTCTCCCAGGGTGGTGACTGCATGTCCATCCCTTAGGCTCTGCAGTTTGCGTCAGGACACAAGCACTAGGAAATACCTGGGAGGCAACGGTGCTGACATGTCTCCTGTCAAGACCCATCACTGCCCTTGGCTGTGACTGTGAACAAGGCTGAGAAGAGCCAGAAAGTTTCTCTGCATGTAGCTTCTTGTGAGCCTCCGTTGGTCCTCAACATGCTCCATGACACATGGACTAAACCCCAACATCCCATCTGTATTCTCCTTGCAGTGCTGCTCTCTGCAGGTTTGATATCATTTGCTAGGATGTGGGTGCTGCTAAGTTGAGAATTTACAAAGAAATGCTCGGGTGTGCTGTGCTGAATTTCAACACATCCTTCCCCTTCCACCGTGTGCCAAGGACCTGCCTCTACCCCCTCTAAGGAGTTCTCCATCAGAAGCCTTTGCAGGCTGTGGCTGGCACAAAGCTGCCCTATGGGCAGCTCCACAATTCCCTATGGGACCCTTCCCAGCCCAGCTGTTCCGTGCCTGGACCATACCCAAGGGTGAGGAGAAAGGTTCAGGAAATTCCTGGCTCCCAGCAATCTTCATGGACACAATCTGTGGTCTTGGCCCGTGTTTGGTGAAGATGCTTTTAGACAAAGTGACTCTTTGGGTCATTCTAACAATATCTTTTTCCCTTGGCAAGACTTCCCCAGCAGAATCAAGATGATTTTTTGAGCTTGTTTTGGTGTCATGAAGATGTGGGACTGGACCACATAAGTCAAGCCCATCTCTCCACACTCACGGTAATCACAGATGTTTGCTCCAAAACCACATAATGCTGCACATTCCCAAGACTTGTAAAAGATTAAGGCAAAGGCAGGATATTTTTTACCATGCTAGACAAGTATCAAAAGAGAGAACTGACAGCAGGCAATCTCTCTGGGAAGATTCCAGCTAATCCTAAAAGAAAGTGGAC
>NW_009934152.1:30625-36114 GCF_000696875.1 Nestor notabilis | reverse complement strand
TGGCGGGGGGGGGGGGGGGGGGGAATAACACCATTTCCACCTGTCTGGCTGCGGAAGCTTCCTTTCTGACCTGGGTTATGGTGACAGATGTGTCAGGCTGGTCTCATCCTGTACATTATTCCAGCTGTTTCAGTGCTCCAGCAGGGAAGAGAACCAAGAGACTCAGTTACGGACAAAGAAAAAATTATTAAAGAGAAAAATGTTTTCTGGCCCTGCAGGTGGTCAGCAGGACCTGACAAAGAGATGCTCACAGGCAGTGATGGACCATCCTTTTCAGCCTCTCTGGGGGATGCTGTTCTTCTCGCTGCAGGAATACTCCTGAGGCAGACCTGCATTTCCAGCTCCAGGCTTACTCCTCCCTTGACCCTTTGCTATGGTATTAATCCCAAGCCTCTTTTTTGTTCCCTTCTCCCTGCTTGGGAAATCGTTCCCCTTTGTGTGTTTATGAATCTCTTAATTTTCCGTGTCAACATGGTCACAGGCAGTTTATGCAGATTTTATGCACTAACAGAATTGTCACTGAAATCGGATAATCCCTTTCCATATTTAAAAGATCATGATCCCCTTTCTCGACCCCAGTTGCGTCAAGCCAAGGTCTCTATGCTCCTCTACTCCCCAGATCCTCCCAGCACTGCTGGCAACTGCCGTAGCTGTAGATAATAACGTAAGTAAGATCTTAACACCACCTTGTATGTTCCTGTCTCTGCTGCAAATGCTCTGTCTGGTGCATTGTGTACCCACATTAGCCACAGACTGTTGGGAATCAAATTAGATTAGAGGAAAAAAGAGATATCAAATACCCTTGATCTCTGAGGTTTGAGACCAATTGTTTGTGACTAAGATCTTCACTAAGCTTGATTTGAGAGGCACATATAATTTGCCTGGAGTGAAACAAATTAATGGAAAAGCCTCTCAAATGAGGTAAATCCATTTCGGGGTCTTGATCATGCTTGTTAGTCCATAACTGCCTCTCCTATCTTCCAGTGTGATAAGCCATAGTTTTAGGACAGTACTGGACCACTTTGCAGAAACCTAAAGATGGAAGTAGTGTTTAAAAACTTGTAAAACTTCTGCATTGCCACCAGCTGTGTATTGAGCTGGTGAAATGCTCTTTTAAACACTGTGCAACAGCATCACTAGTTTTTAAAAGCTTACTATGGTTAAACTGCAAAGTAAAGCAGTTCCTTAGGAATGAAAATAAAGCAGTGTCCAAATACAGAAAGCAGAAATGTGCGCAGACTTGGCAAATGAAGAGCCAAACCATAATGACTAAATATCTTTAAGAGCTACTTGCTAGAAGCTTAAAAGCTGAGAATGCAACTTTTCCCCCACTCTGGGGGGCTAGATCATCAGGGGACTGTCGTCTCTCATAGATTCGAGTGGGACAGGAGGAACACAAAACTCCACAGAAAATTACAACTAAACCTTTGCGGTGGCATGTTGCACATCTAAAATCAAGGAGGTTCCTGCACCAGAAGGGCATTCCCAGGGGATAAATAACCCTGAGAAATTGCCTCAAAGAGAGGTGTCAGAGGAGGTGCTGGAGCAGAGCGAGTGCCTGAAGAGTCGCAGCCTGATCCACTCCACGCTGGGTGACTTTGAGGGTTCACTGGCATCACCCTGGACTGGCAGGTGTGTTTGCAGGGTTCCACATGAGAGCGGCACAACCCAAGGTGAGCTCCTGCTGGCAAAGGACAGCTTCTCACAGGCTGGAAATAGGTCCCTCCAGCACCTCCTTCAGCACATGGATCCTGGTGTCCCCTGGGGCCAGGGCTCACCCCACTGAGACACAAACCGGGAGGAACATGGAATCATGGAATGCTTTAGTTTGGAAGGGATCTTAAAGCTCATCCAGCTCCAACCCCTGCCACGGGCAGGGACACCTTCCACTAGAGCAGGTTGCTCCAAGCCCGTGTGTCCAACCTGGCCTTGAACACTGCCAGGGATGGGGCAGCCACAGCTTCTCTGGGCACCCTGTGCCAGCGCCTCAGCACCCTCACAGGGAAGAGCTTCTACCTAAGATCTATAGATGCATCAGGAGGACACATCCTGTTGCTGTTGTGTCCACAGACCCTGAGCTGCTCCGGGCAAGGTGTAAGCGTAGCCCAGGAGGTGCTCCCAAACTTTGGCAGCTCCAATGGTCTGTACAAACATGCCCTAATCCCCATCTTTTCCATTCTTCTCCACCTTCTGTAAGGAAAACAGAGCAGAAATCCATTGTCACAGACACTTGCAAGCCTTCCATACCATACCCATGCTCACCTTTGCTCATGCTCATGCTATTCTCTCCCTGCATTTGCGCTAGTCCCCTCCTGCCCGTCTGCTACCAGACTGAATTCCTCCTTGTTCTCCATTTCCTCTACCCCTATGGATGTTCCCGTCCTTTTATCCCACACCTGCATCACAACACCCTAATTACTCCCACTGTGCTCCTGGCCTCTGATCTCTTTGTCAAACACCCTACCCAGGTCTTCTTCTCTTTCTTCCTAACGCTTTCTCATTCACTTCTCATATCTTTCCTTCCCAGTACCCCTGACAAATATTCCCTTCAGACCCTGGAAGTTCTGAAGGCTTTGCTTGGCCTTGACCCTGCCATCCTCCCTAGTTCCTAGCTGCATGCATCTCTTTGGGGCCATCCTCCCACCCAGCTGCTCCATCAGTAATGGGACTGTTGCTCATTAAACAAGCAGAGCCACAGCCCTGTCAAGAAATACCATGTAAAGAACAGGCCAAACTCCAGGCAGCTGATCTGCTGGCAAATGCACAGTGGATTTTGGAAACAGCAAAGCCCTTTGTTTCATTTCAATGCCATAAACTGATTCCAGCCAGGTGCCTCCTGCACTGTTCTCACTTCTCCACCATCCAGCCAGCACCTCCTGCAGTGCTTGTGGCACTGGTACATGGAGTCCTGTAGAGAAACGTGGCCACTGACGTGCAAGGGGAAGCCACATCATCCCATGAGGACTATACACCGTGGGGCTTAGTGATAGCTTAAAATGAAGTGACTAATTTTCACAGCTGAAAACCCTCCACATTTCATCTCATTTTGCAAACAAATGCTGATGAAGCCATAAATCCACAAAGAAAAGGGTTATCTTGACAGTCAGCCTTGTTCGCTCCCCTCCCAAGCAAACCCCCGCAGGTCTCTGGCAGGGCAGAGCTGCATCTCCCCTGGCACAGACGTTTCCAGCCCAGAAGATGCTGGGGATGTGTCCATGGGAAGTGGGTGCCTGGTCCCACCGTGCCCTGACACCGCGATGGCCTCAGTGCTGGGCAAGGCTGGAGACCTGCGACTGCACCCGGCTGAGCCCTCCTATGCTGGTAGGGGAAAGGAAACCTCTGCAGCAAAACTGGGGTTGTTTGTTCACAAAGATCCTATTTTACGAAGGAGCTGAGTGGGGGTTGGGGGTGGGAGTACTTGAAAAGCAAATGAACTTATGTTTTATGCTTTTTAAGATGTCTAACAGAGTACAAAAGTTCATCTTTAATAGGAGGGCAACACAGAGTGCTTAGAGCTGCGGTTTGACACAGATACAGAGCTCAAATGCCTTTGAAGTGTCTTCTGATTCCTCATTCTGCCTGAAGTAACTTTAGATTTATGCAGCAGATGGGAAATAGTCCCTCGTTACGTGGCTCTCTACTTCAGCGCTGACTCCAAGATAAGGCAGCCTCATTGCATCCGCACTGCTTAGAAGAGCTCTTAGTGCTTTAGTCTTCAGGGGCCTGAGTCTGTAGTTTGCATATTTTTTTCTGTTTTTCTCTAAAATTAGTCTTGATAAGTCCAACATGTTGTGAGCATCTTCAAAGGAGAACGAGGGGGAGAAAAGTTTGTCTGTGGAGTAGAGGTGATTCATTTCAATTCGTTTGAAAACAGCTTTGTGTGTTTGTGGGGGGGGGAGATCTCACAGAGAAGCGACAAAGAATGGCCTCGTGGTGACCCCAGCCTCAAACACGATGGCTTTGAAGAAGTTGCTAAACAAGCTTAACTGCGGCTGCAAACCCCACCCCGAGCTGCAGTGAGGTCCCTGTGTGGGGGATGCTCCCTGAGGGGGCTGCAGAGAGAGGCCAGTGAGTGCTGCACGTGATGGGGATGGAGATGGGTTGGGCAACCAGAGGAGATGATGCTTTCAGCTTCCACCAGCTGTATGCCCAGCTGCCGGCAGGCAGAGCTACGCTGCCTGCACACAGGGACTGCTTGCACGGTGCTGTGTGCACAGTAGTGCCAAAATCATCATCCTTCTCCTCTCCGAAGGCAGCTGGGGAGAAGCTGACATAGAATCATAGAATCACAGACTAGTTTGGACTGGAAGCAATCTAAAGATCCTCCAATTCTAACCCCCTGCCCCGGACAGGGACACCTTCCACTAGAGCAGGTTGCTCCAAGCCCCTGTGTCCAACCTGGCCTTGAACACTGCCAGGGATGGGGCAGCCACAGCTCCTCTGGGCACCCTGTGCCAGCGCCTCAGCACCCTCACAGGGAAGAACTTTTTCCTTATATCTAACCTAAACTTCTGTTTAATGTAAACCCATCACCTCTTGTCCTATCGCTCCAGTCCCTGATGAAGGTCCCTCTCCAGCATCCTTGTAGCCCCCTTCAGATATTGGAAGGCTACTATGAGGTCTCTGAGGGCTTACCAGCCTTTCCTTCAGGGATTTCCACCCTCCCAGACCCACGTCTCTTCCTTGCAAGGTGAGATCATAGAATGATAGAACAGTTTGGGTTGGAAGGGACCTTCAAAGCTCACCAAGTCCAATCCTGCTGCAATGAGTGGGGACACCTTCCACTAGAGCAGGTTGCCCAGAACCACATCTGCCCTCTCACTCTCTTCGGTTCCCACCCTGGCCTTGACCCCTGCCAGGGATGGGGCAGCCACAGCTTCTCTGGGCACCCTGTGCCAGCACCTCAGCACCCTCACATTAAAAAGTTCTTCCTCAGATCCAGCCTGAATCTTCCATCTTCTAGTTCAAAACCATTACCCCTCATATGGATGTGTTTCTGAGCAATCTCATCTTAAAGGATGAAAACAAATGGAGCCCTTGACTCCCCACGGCACACTGCATGTGCTTGTCTCACCTGTTTGAACCTGCCTATGAGATCTTTTCATGCACTGGACCACTCCGTGTTTCACCCAGCATGGCCAGGATAAGCTGGGTGAGTGCTAGGGGCTGGTCCATCCCCTGGCAGCTGGTCCCAGCAAAGCACAAGCCAGCCTGACCCAGGGTTACTGCTCCCAGGAACAGTCTGGGCCACTCCTGGGCTTGGATGGGATCGTGGCTGATGGGTGCTGGATGGGGCAGAGCGATGGTGCCGTGGCAGTTGTCACCAGGAAGCATTGTACATTATATCGCAAATTAACTGACGTGATTGAGGTTGTGCAAACACAATTTATCCCAGCAGGATTCACAGCTGTGACTGCTTTGGCTTTGTTTTCAGCTTTGAAGTTTTCCCCACAGACCAGATGCTAAGAGTTGTGCTGTTCACCCTCCTG
>NW_009934152.1:19367-30581 GCF_000696875.1 Nestor notabilis | reverse complement strand
TCCTTTTCCTTGCAAGCTCCCCTGGAATACGCCACGCTGGAGCATCACCCTCCTCAGGTCCAGGCCAGGGATCCTCCCGGCCCTTCACCCCTGCAGGCTCCCATCCAGGTACACAAGTCCTGCTCCTGGGACAGTGCTGCTGCAGCAGCTCAGCCCTGTCAGACGAAGGTGTCTCGCCCTGAGGCTGTTACCACTGCAGAAGGCAATTGGTGATGCCTGGGAGGAAGCTGTCTGGCACCACTGCTCTGGGGCATCCACCGGCTGACCCCTCTGCTGGGCTGCCTTGAAAAAGCTCCGCTATATTTGGCATGACATGATGCTCAGATGCATGCCCCAGGCTGCAGGATGGTCACTTCATTGCTGCCCTTTTCATGCCTTGCTATGGAGCTGCTCAGACACGTACTCCACAGGCCCCCCTGAAATTGCTTCTGTGAGGGGGAGAGGATAGGGGCTCACATAATTGAAACAATCCTCCTCTCCATCCATCTTCTGTGCTGTCTGTGCCTCATGCTTTGTATCTGATGTTCAGAGCAAGCCAATAGCCACAGTAAGTTGTTTGTACAATAATTGCTGCTTAAGATAAATGATTCATAAAGTCCTACCATAGCCTTGGAAATGGGGTAAACAGGGAAAGCAGCTGGAGGACAGCAGTGGGATGCTAATGAGGGACCACTGTGGGAGAGGAAGTGTATGAAGACTGGGGAGGAGGGGGATTAATCCAGCCCTTGAGGCTGGAAAGCATCCTGCTTCCAGTGCTCACCTGCAGCACAGGCACAGACCCCAGGCTGTCCAGCCAAGCAGGGCATCAGTCCTGAAATAGGAAGTCTGCAAGAGTCACTATAGATCATGAGGGGCAGGACGAATACAAATACTAGAGCCAGGAGACAGCATGAGCAGCTCTGAAATCTCGGGGGTTAAGGAAGGAGACAGAGGGGACAGGGCTGGACATCCAGGTCCCTGGAAAGTGGCACTTGGAGTGTGAGTTGTGGTGGATGCTGGGTGAGAAGTGCTCTGCTCCAGCCTTGGCGCCAGACTGAGGACAGGCTACAGGAACAGCCTCCTGCGGTTGTGTTCCTTTGGAGGATGGGCTTCTGACCTGCCCCTGCTTCACTGCTCTCCTCTGAGTGCCCAAGGTCTCCAAGCACTTTCTTCTGAGCAACGCTTGGAAGACACCAGCCACAGGCAGACACTGGAAACAGCTTTGCAGGAGGTTTACATGTGCTGAATGTGCCATGGCCCCCATCAGCTCCAACACAGATGGCACTCCACAGAAAGGCAACAGGCTTCCTCTGCCCACTGCTCCCCAGGTGCTTTATGCCCCCTCCAACCCAAACCAGCCTGTGATGCTGTGATTCCATGATTCCATCACAAGAGGTGGCAGCAGCCCCCACCACTTCCAGCATCCCTGCAGAAAAGCCAGGCCCATCCAGCCTGCGGAGAGGGCACTCGCTGCTGGGGAAGGCACTGTTGGCACTGAGGCAGCTTCATGCCCCTGTGTCTAGTGCAGGGTCTCCTTTTGAAGGACTGCAGCTGATGCTGAGCCAGAGAAGCATCCATTATCCTGGAGCAGCACTGGTCTTGTGCAAGTCTGGGACCTAGCGGAGCCTCTGGGGATCTGGAAAGCCAAGTGCCCAGCCAGCCTCCCAGATTTGGGCTGAGGAGAAGGGACTGAGCGTTGTGCCCAGCGCTGGCTCTGCTGCACCCTGGGAACCATGGCACAAATTAAGAAAATGACAGACTAGAGGGAAATTAATAGAGCAGAAAATTTGAAATGATGTGGAAATAATTCCCCTAGCTTAAGGAGAGCTCCTTGTATGCTTAATTTCAGAACACAACTGGTTTTGTGTTGCTAAATTACAGTATCAAAATGAGGGGCCCTAACTGGAGCTTATGGGACATGGGGACATTTCCACGCAGGCAGTGAGCTCTTCCATCTGGATCAAGGTAAGGGCTGGTGGTGGCTTAGAGAGCCAACGTGTTGCTTGTTGCCTTCATGGACGTTTGGTCTGTTAACCTTTCACCCCTAATTTGGCCCTGCCATAAGCAGCTGGGGGGAAGACAAGGGGATATGGGGGTGTATGTGTCTGTAAGGTGTCTTCTGGCCCCTTCTCCCCACCCCTCAACTCTGCTCCCCCCTCGTCATGGGGGCTTCTGTCCCTTCTGCTATGCCAAGCAAAGAAGCACAACGGGGCTTGGAAGCCGGATGACCCTGGAGGGATGAAGGGAGCAGCCACAATGGGAAGGGAGGAGAGGGACACTCCTGTTTCATGGGAATCTCCTGAATCCTAGCACTGTGCAGGGTCTGGCCCCAGCTGCAGGTATGCCACTGGTGTCCTGACCTGATCCTCAGCCCTGGTGTTTCCTTGGCTGACAGCAAGGGCTGAGCTGACCCTGCAAAGGTGTCCCATTGCTGCAGCCAAAGAATCATGGAATCACAGAATGATTTGGCTTGGAAAAGATCTGGAAGCTCATCCAGTTCCAACCCCCTGCCATGGGCAGGGACACCTTCCTCTAGACCAGGTTTTGGGGCTTCTCTTCTCCAGCTGCCCCAGCCCAGCTCTCTCAGCCTGGCCCCAGAGCAGAGCTGCTCCAGCCCTCGCAGCAGCTCTGTGGCCTCCTCTGGGCTTTCTCCAACGACTATAGGGGGTGAGCACCAGAGACAAAACTGCTCCTGTGCCAGGACACGTAGGACTGGGATGAAACTCTCTCCTCAGGCACGTTCTTCATCATGGGCTATGAGGCCTCTTGGGCAGATGCCCCAGAGTGCAGAGACTGCAATGACCCTGGGGAAAGACATGCAGCCATGAAAATGGGGCCCCTGCACCTCATCCCATCCCGGGATGCCCTGCTCAGGGCTTGGGGGCAGTCCATCTGCTCTCTCAGATGTTGGAAATCTGTTGGGAAGTCCCCAAGGAGTTCTGGGGACAGAGAAATTATCTTCTTTCCTGGCAAAAGAAGTTCTCAAGGTGTCCTTTAGGCTTCACAGCACACAGCGAGATTGATCTGTGCTCAGCTCCCCAGAGAAAATCACCAGTCTGTATTTTCTCTTTCCTCACACATAAATGGACAGGAGCTGCCCACATGTCCCTGCCCACAGAGCCAGGAGCAGGCAGCCCCAGGCAGCCAGGGGAGGGGAGGCAGCAGGGCCAGCATGGTCCCATCCACGGAGCTGCATCCAGCCCTGCCCTGACGCAGGGCTTGGTTTCTCTCTCTCTAGCGAACAGTCTGGCTGCAGACTGCTGATGTGCAGGGTGTGAGGGGCATGGTGGGGAGAGACACAGCCGGGGATGTGGCTGGAGAAGAAGGGTTGTTGCAGAGAAATGGCCCCAAACTACTCCAGGAGAGTGCCAGGAAGAGGGAAAGCAGATTTTGCTGCTAAAGCACCGCAGACCTGTCCCGTGCAGGCTCCACTGCTCCCGTGCAGGCTCCACTGCTCCCGTGCAGACCTGCATCTCTGCTGCAACGCTCCCCGTTAGGAATCTGGGGCGGCTGCTCCGCAGCTCCACGGCGCTGGGCATACGAACCGAAAACTTCACGTACCGCGGGGATGCTGCTCAGAGCCCTGCCTCATGTGAGCGGTGCTGGAGTGGCTTCTGTCCTCTTTCTGCTGAGCCAGACCGCTCCTGGCGCTTTTGCTAATCAAGCTGAATGGAGGTTTCAGCCTTCCTGGGAAATAACCGGGCTTCCCAAGGCTGCACCCACAGCCCAGTTCATCCCTGCCTGCCCTAGTTTCCTGCTCACCGCTGAGCACTGGCAGTGCCGCGTATTCCGCCAGCGCAAGCCGGGGAAATTCCACTTTTATTACAGCAGATGGAGTCCGAAGCCTGACGTCCGGGAGAAGAGGAGCACAAGCACCATCCTCTGCGGTCACAGCCTGCGTGGTACTTGGCATCCACCCCACCGATCCACACCACCATACAGAGCACCTCTGGGCAGGGACTGTCCTTCTGCATGCCCCCAGGGTCAGCATCTCCGCTCTGATAGCCTCAAACCCAGAGGTGTGCCCTAATCATCCTCTTGCACACATCAGCTGTGGTACCCAAACCTCGCAGCACAGGATAGCCCTTCCTGTTCAGTTAGGACATTCCCAGTTCTGGAAACTCTGAATTTCCCATGTGGACTAGACCATTTGGGGCATCTCCTGTGCTTGAGTGGCCACAGCTGGCATTGCCTCAGCAGTGTGTCTGCTGTCCTGCCCTTCCAGTGCTTGTAGTGATGGTCTGCTGGCAGAGTCACTTGCTCTGCCCCAAGGGCCCCCCATCTCTTTCCCAGAGCTTTTGCTTGAGTGCCAGATTAAGCTTTTTGGGGTGACCTGGCTGAGTGTAGTGCGTGGCCAACTCAACAGCAGATTAACTGCACCATAGGCAAATGTACGGAGAAAAAAACATACTGAACCCTCTGTGCATGTAAATGGCTCCAAACTGAAGTGCAAGAGCTCGAGAAATGGCCCAGGATTTAGGAACACCTGGAGGTGTTATCACCCCATGGTAGACAGGGAGTCTTTTCACCCCTCTGAATGTGTGAGGGATGGAGGGGAGCAAAGACCTTGCAGGGCAGGACCACTGTAACCACGATGGATTTGAACCACTAAGTTTGGTCAACCACTGTCAGGTGGAGCTGGGAGAAAACTCAGACAGACTGTGAAGCCTGGCCAAAAGAGCCAAGAATGATAAATTCAAACTGAAAAATAATCTATCAATCATAATGAACTGCAGGGGTGGCTAATTGCTTGCTATGGCTGGGGTGGTCATCTCCCACCAGTGACGCCAGTCCAGCGGATGCAGTAGGGGGAAAGCCGTCTCCATCCCCAGGGTGGCCTGGGGCAGCCAGGCAGTGAGAAGTGGAGGGGCAGAGGAAGGCAGAGCAAAGGGAGTGGAGGCAGAGTAATGAGCCCATGTTTCCCCCAGGCTCTGATGAGCAGAGACCACTCATGCTGCCCAAGCAGCACTTGGTGGCTTTGGTGTGATGGCTGAGGGCAGGACGAGCCCGGGGGGCTGCAGGGGAGAACGTGTGTGTCAGAGGAACCTCTGGCCGCTCGCTGTGTTGTGCCAGCAATAGCGTGTAAAGCGCTGTCTGTGAGAGAGGAATCGCGTGTCAAGTGCTCCCCAGGGCTGCGGGATCGCTGCCTGCCTCCATCCCTGCCCTCCCCGCGCGGGAGCCAAGGGCAGAGCAGCGGAAAGTGTCTGGAAGCGGCATCCCAGCAGGCAGCTCACCCGCCGGGCAGGGAGGCAGCACAGGCTGCATCCTTAGGCACAGCCCGGGCTCTCCCGAACTGCTGATGTGCTTCCCAAAGCAGCCACCCCAGGAGAGGCGAGCAGTGGGATTGGGGGTAAGAACTGGGTCAGTCCTTTGGGGGGTGAAGCGCTGCAGTCAGTGCATTTATGATGCTTTACGGCACCTCAGCTCGGGGCTTGGAGCAACCTGCTCTAGTGGAAAGTGTCCCTCCCTGTGGCAGGGGGTTGGACCTGGGTGAGCTTTAAGGTCCCTTCCAACCCAGTCTGGGATTCTATAACTTATTTCAGCAGACTGGCTTATAGCTGGAGTCTTCCTGCTCCATCACGTTGCCTCCCCCCGGAGTGTGGGCAGGAGAGCATGAAAACCCCTGTGCCCTTGGCTAAGGGGCAGCACAGGGGAGGCACAGAGAGCTGTGTGCCATCCACCCACATTAATGGTGCCACTCCCGTTTCTCAAACTGCACCCAAGAAGTCACACCACGTGTGGGCCACCAGAAAAATCAGCTCTGGATCTAATTGCACCATCTCCTGAGTTGCTCCTGTTGAAGGTCAGTGAGTCTCTGGGTGGGAACAGAGCCGGTGGTGTGCAGCTGCGATTGAAATCCATGTGTAAGGCAGGAGAGAGCTTTTCCCAGAGCAAATCAACACTAGAGAGGATGGACTGTATTGTTCCAACAGGAAAAGTGCAAACACACACAGCCCAGAGTGCCCAAGTTGCCGTGGCTGCCAAAGGTTTAGGTTGAAAGGGCTCTCTGGAGCCACAGCCCAGCCCCAGCTCCTTGGATGACTTCAATTCAGAGCAGGTTGCCCATGGCCAACTGAGAGCTGGAAATCATCACAGATGGAGATTTTTGTTCCCCCCGCTCCGCTGCCTGGGAAATTTTACGCATGGACATGATTAACAGCACAGGTACAATTCAGGGATGCAAAAAGGCAAAGGGAATGTTTCTTTACCCAGCCCTTTTCAGATACTGAAGCATTTCATTTTGTGCAAAGTTCTGGTGCCTTTGATGCCTCCTGCAGTTGGTTGTGTGGGAAAGAGACAACCAAGATCCTGTCGGGCATAAGCCACGTGCTCGTGTGTGCGGATGGAGTTGGGGAAGAATGGCTGTTCTTGAACAAAGAAAGCTGAGGCAAGTTGGGATGCACAAAGTTTTAAAGCCGATGGTACATATCAGCTTCAAGGTTACCTTACAAAAGCACAGGGACAGAGAGAGAGGTAGATGCACTACGATCTTTGCTGTGTCCTCTTCTCCCTGCCCCATGGAGCAGCTCTGGGGAAGCCCGTTAGCGCTCACGTTGTCCCAGATAACTGAAGAATTTGAACAGTAGGAACGTCCTTGCTAGGTACAATTAGCTGCCTGAAATAACTCAGCTGAATTCTCAGGAGCCAAGCTTATTTTGCAGGTCTGGTCATTAGGAAAATCATCAAGATCTTGCTGAAGAGTGAGCATTTATCAGCCTCTTCAGGAGCCCACCCTGTCTCCAGAGCAGAAGCAGAAGCTGTGTCCTTCTTGCAGGAGGTACCTGGTCATACACCTTGAACTGTAGCTTCCAGACCAAGCAGTCTTCCCTTAGCAGTGCTGCTCCATGCCCTGCTGTACCCAGCCCGTCGCACCGTGAAAACAGCTCCGTGTTTGGCATAGGAAAGAGCTGTTCTTCCATACATCCTCCAGACATCGTCCATAGAAAAGATCCCAACACAACAGGGACAATGGACCTGCTGGAGTGAGTCCAGAGGAGGCCACAGAGATGCTGTGAGGGCTGGAGCAGCTCTGCTCTGGAGCCAGGCTGAGAGAGCTGGGCTGGGGCAGCTGGAGAAGAGAAGGCTCCTCAAGGGGACACCTTAGAGCAGCTCCAGTGCCTAAAGGGGCTCCAGGAAACCTGGAGAGGGGATTTGGACAAGGGATGTAGGGACAGGACAAGGGGAATGGCTTGAACCTGCCAGAGGGGAGATTGAGATGAGCTCTGAGGCAGAAGCTCTTCCCTGTGAGGGTGCTGAGGCACTGGCACAGGGTGCCCAGAGAAGCTGTGGCTGCCCCATCCCTGGCAGTGTTCAAGGCCAGGTTGGACACAGGGGCTTGGAGCAACCTGCTCTAGTGGAAGGTGTCCCTGCCCGTGGCAGCGGTTGGAACTGGATGAGCTTTAAGGTCCCTTCAACCCAAACCATTCTATGACTCTATGAATGCCCGCCTAGGAAGAAGGAGAAAGCCAGATGCTGGCAGCAGCAGCAGCAAGAGCAGACTTGCTCCAGAGCCGCAGGAGGTGGTAGGGGACAGCAGTGGGCAGGCACGGGGACAGGAGGGAGGGAGAGGAGGGCCAGCGGGCAGGCAGGAGCAGCAGGCTGGAGCAGCGGCAGGCAGCGGGTGGTTAATCAGCCGTCTGCTTCCGTGACTGAGCTCGGCGTTCGCAGCAAAGAGCTCGGGAGAGGAGAAAGCCTCTCGCTCATGAAAGAAACATCAGTGCTAATCGAATCAGGGTCCAGCCCGGCAGCACGCGACAGGCCACGGCGGCTCATTCATATTTCATGCTTTGCTCTACTTGAGCAAGATAAAGCCCATAGCAAATGATGGGGCAGCCCTGCCTGGTGTGGGTAGGACCCCAGGACCACGCAGGGATGCCAGGAGAGAAGGATCCAAGGGTTGAGATTGCACAAGGCCTGGGACCACGCGTAGGAGGGTGGCTGGGACTGGCCAGTGAGTCAGTGATGTCCCAGGTAGCTCAAGTCAGCGCTCACCAGCTTTCAGGTTCTGGCCTCTGAAGGTCAGCAAAGGAAGTGAGTTTCATGGGGCTTTGCTCCATCTCCTCCATTGCTGCTGGGGGCTTTTCTCGAGCCCTGGCTGTGCGGCAGCTTTTCCTCAGTGCTGATGCTGGTGGTGGGACCCCAGAGAAGCCCAAGCTGGACGTGACTGTCAAGACGTGGAGAAGACAGAACATATGGCAGACAGTGACTAGGCTCTGGTTGGGCCCTAAAAGCTGTCCTACCCCAGGAAGATGTGAGTGCAGGAATGTGGCTAATCCAGGCTCAGGGATAAACAAGCCATGCAGAAGCAGAGCAATGCCACCATGGAGGAAGAGGGAGTAAGGGGCAGGCTGCTTCATCCCTGGCAGTGTTCAAGGCCAGGTTGGACACAGGGGCTTGGAGCAACCTGCTCTTGTGGAAGGTGTCCCTGCCCATGGCAGGGGCTGGAGCTGGATGATCTCTAAGGTCCATTCCAACCCAAACCGTTCTATGATTCCATGATTCTGTAACAGGCTGCAGGTCTCGGGCAGGGCTGGGGTGTGGGGTGCATCCCGCACCTCTTAGCCTGCAGTGGGACCTGTGCACAAGGAGGGGGCTGGACCTGGGGACCGCATCCCCACAGCTGGCTTACTGAGGGCAAACCCAGCCTCCAGGGCAGGAGGTACCTGTCTTGTCCCCCACAAGTGGCAGGTTTGTGTCCCCACCTCTGCCCGCAAGGGAAGAAGCTGAAACAGCAACAGACAAAAGAAGGGCTTGGGGTACACAAGCAGAAATGCTACCAATTTCCTGCACAGCACCTCCAGATGGAGCCTGGCCTATCTCCTGTTACCATCACGTCTGTAAACTCACAACATGTCTGTCTGCATCTGCTCTCTTGTCCTACGCTCTAGCTCCCAACACGTACACAGACCCAGTGCTCTTAAATTCCCCACCTTGCAATGCGCTGGGGTGTTAGTGAGGCTTGAAAAGTAAATGTGAATATAGGCATGACATAGGCTCGGAAAATCAAGTGAGAACGAGAGGGTGCCGGAAAATCAAGTGAGAACGAGACGGTGCAGGACAATGGAGAGAAGCAGCTGGCACCGACCCACTCAGCTTCAGAATGTTTCACCAGGCTGGTGGAGAACTGAGGGTGGACCAGGCACAGCTCATCCTTGAGCTGCTTCATTTCCCCACTAACAGCTGCTCATCAGCCCCAGCTCTTCTCCCACAGTTACAGGCTCTGAAAAGAAAGGTTTTGCCAGGCTGCACGGGAGCCCTGAGAGGGAGCGGGACCAGCAGCCCGGGGATGCTCAACAAGAGCAGGGGGGGCACGGAGGGCTCTTCCCCGAGGGCAGGACTGAGTCCCCCTGCCAAAGGTAGGGGTTTGGCTGCTAAAATGAGGATGTGTAAAAGCTGAGGAAGAGATTTTGTCCATGGTGGGAGCAGTCCTGGGAGAGGATCAAACTGAAGGCGCTGCTTTGTGAGGGGGGGGTCAGAGTCTGTGGCTGCGGCTGTCAGCACTGAGGCTGGAGGGCTTGTCAAGGCACAGGGAGCTCCCAGCAGCCCTCCGCTGCATTGCTCAGCCCAGCCACGTCCATCTGTCCATCCCGTCCTCCCAGAGGTGGGCAGCTCTGACAGGCGCTCCGCAGAGAGAAAACAAAAGCCCAGTTCCCCCCAGCTCAGAGCCCCCCCGACTCCCGGGGATGCGCGTGCAGGGAATTCCAAAGAGGCTGCAACTCTGCTCTTAGAATCATAGAATCACACAATCAACCGGCCTGGAAAAGACCTTTAAGATGATCAAGTCCAACCGTTCCCAGCACTGCCAAGGCCACCACTAACCCCTGGCACTGAGGGTCGCATCTACCCGGGCTGTGAACACTTGCAGGGACGGTGACTCCAGCCCTGCCCTGGGCAGCCTGTTCCAATGCCTGAGCACCCTCTGGGCAAGGAATTGTTCCTCAGCTCCATCTAAACCTGCCCTGGGGCAGCTTGAGGCCGTTTCCTCTTGTCCCATCCCTTGTTCCTTGGGAGCAGAGACCAGCCCCCTCCTGGCTCCATCCTCCTGTCAGGCAGTTGCAGAGAGCGATCAGGTCCCCCCTGAGCCTTCTCTTCTCCACACTAAACCCCCCAGGTCCCTCAGCCCTTCCTCATCACACTTGTGCTCCAGGCCCTGCACCAGCTCCAGTGCCCTTCTCTGGCCCCGCTCCAGCACCTCAATGTCTCTCTTGCAATGAGGGGCCCAAAACTGAACACAGGGTTCAAGGTGTGGAGCTCTCTGTTGCCACCCTCTTGCAGACAATGCATCATCCCCATTGCAGCTGTCCTCTGCAGGCACTGCCCTGCTCAAAGGACAGGCAGGAAGGTGAAACCTAGCATAATCCATGGTTATGAGAACCAGAAGACCTCCTCACCACCGAGGATGCTTCACCCTGCCCAGTTGCCCTCAGCAGGAGAAAGGAAAGGTGTTGGGGTGCTCTCAGGGAGCAGCTGAAGACACAGTGTCAGGAGAAGAGAGGACAAGGGTAAAATGTGGAAAACCAGAGCACATGAGCTACAAGTAATCCCGAGGGCAGTTTCCTTCAGGACAGTGTCTCAAGGCTCATTGCAAGCTTTAAGCAAAGCTTTGCCTACAGGGAGCTCTCATAGGTCCCTTTCATGCCTTCTTCTGGACACCTGTAGACACAAACTGAGGCTGCCACTGTCTTGTCTGCTGGGCACTGCTACTTCACACGCTCTTTCTCTGGCTGTCATCTCTTTCCATAAAGCCTTTCAAACACGAGCTCCTCTGTGCTGCTGATCTCTGTCACATTTGGCTGAAGCCCACTGCTGCTCCAGGACAAGGAGAGAGAGGCAGGACAGGTACAGGCTGTGGGGGGATGCTGCTTGGGACTGCAGTGCCAAACCCTTGGTAAGAAAAGGTGAAAGTCTTGGAAGTTGTACCATAACATTTGGGTGCTTTTGTACAGCATTTATTGACGAGGTCTGCTGCTTAGAAATATTACACTGCCTGGAAATTCCACAGGCCCCAGCAGGGCTGGTGAAGGGGACCTCTGGGTTGTCCTGTCCAGCACCATAGAATCACAGAATCATAGAATGGTTTTGGTTGGAAAGGAGCTTAAGATCACCCAGTTCCAACTCCTGCCATGGACAGGGATGCGTCACACTAGACCATGTCACCCAAGGCTCTGTCCAACCTGGCCTTGAACACTGCCAGGGATGGAGCATTTACCACTTCTCTGGGCACCCTCACAGGGC
>NW_009934152.1:15097-18703 GCF_000696875.1 Nestor notabilis | reverse complement strand
AGCATCCTTGTAGCCCCCTTCAGACCCTGGAAGCTGCTCTGAGGTCTCCAGCAGCTTCCCTTCTCCAGGCTGAACAGCCCCAATGTTCTCAGCCTGTCTCTATACAGGAGGTGCTCCAGACCCTGATCATCCTCGTGGCCTCCCCTGGACTTGCTCCAACAGCTCCATGTCCTTATGCTGGGGACATCAGAACTTCACCCAGTGCTGCAAGTGGGGTCTCACGAGAGCAGAGGGGCAGGATCACCTCCTTCAACCTGCTGCTCACGCTGCTGGTGATGCAGCCCAGGACATGGTTGTTTCTGGGCTGTGAGCACACACTGCTTCATGTTCACAGTGGTTCTGTCACCTCTTACGGATCAGGTTGCCCCATAGCACCATGTCCCCCTCCAGGGATGTGGCATGGCTGGGGGCCTGCCCGCCCCTCGGGCTTCCACGTTTGCTCCCCCCCCCCTGCCAGCCCCAGCCTCTCTACACCGGTTGTCCCAGTCCACTGCAAACACAAATGTGTGATGGGACCTGCACAGACACAGTGTGGGCTGGAGGGTTGAGATCTGAGCTTCTGGCTCAGGCGTGGGAGCAGGACTCTGAAAGGACAAGGGAAACTGAGGCAGGGAACAGCACTGAGGAGTCTAAGGCCTCACGTCAGGCTGGATGTCTCTTATTCCAGCAAAGCCTGGAAGATGCTGCGCTGGGAAGCACAAACCATGTCTGTGCCTATTCCCTTAAGTATCACAGTGTTGATAAAGAAGTGAACTGAAATCAAAGTGCCTGGAAAAGTGAGAACACAGGAAGGAAGGTCAAATATCAATAGGTATAAGGGATGGGGTTTTTTTTTGCGTGGTGAGAACATGCACAGGAATGTGCCCATGGCCAGAGAAGGGGCCATATACAAGCAAGTCCCATCCTGTTTTCATCTATCTGAGCAGATGAGCCAAAGATTTTGCTAGAGCTTTTTTTCATTTGCAAATCTTATACTCAATAAGCCATTGCCTCTAGTTATGAAAATCCCTTTTCCACACCAGGCATGGCTTACCCTGGCCTCTTACTTCATTCAGCTCCTGCCCCACACAGACCTACCTTGACTCCTCAGTGCTTCTCAGCTCATCCCAGTTCCTCCTCCTGCCTCAGCTCTTCCCAAGCCTCTCAGCCCCATCCTAGTTCACCCAAATCTGTCCTAATGACCCTCCTTTTCCTACCACCCATCCCTCCATTCTCTCTTGGAGATCCCCATCACTTGCAGAGGATGTTTTTGTACAATGCTAGAGCCCCTCAGCAGAGCTCAGCAATGGAAAAGCATCAATGGAGCTGTCAGGACTTGTCCCTCCTGTGGAGTGTGTGGAGTCAAGGAGGCTGCTGCTCCACTCCTGAGACCCTGCAGAGCCCAGAGATCTCCAGCTCCTCCCCGCACTCCAGCAGTCACATCAAAGAGCACAGCCTTTTGTTTCAGCCCTGTTTGAAGTTTGCTGCTAATTTTTGGTATGCATGCAGTGGTGTTTGGCTCATGCTTGTTCCTGGAATAAATGTTCGTTGCGTTGCTCTTAAATGATTGGAGAATTCCAATTTTAATCTTTTATTCATAATCTTCTTCCAGCTCAGACACAGAAAAAACCACGTAAATTCAAAACCTGCGAGAATTGAAAATTTCATAAGAGCTGCTGACCCTTCGCTGGCAGCTCCGAATGTGAAAGAAATCAACAATTGTAATGAGGAACCTCATCTTTTGATAACAGGTTCAGAGGAGCTCGGCATTAAATGGGGTTTCATCCCACCCTGCCGCGTGTCCATGCGGGATGAGGTCAGTCCCACTGCGCAGGGAGGCTCCTGCTGCTCCATCACCTCCTATATCCCCATCTCCTGCATCTCTGCACTGAGAGCTGAAAGCTTTCCCACTGCCTCTGGAGCGTGCCCTGCCTGTTTTGCAGCACCACTTAGGCCCCCAAGTCCTTGCCCCATCAGTCCACCCAAACTGCCTCTGTCACCCCACAGTCCCTTAGCTCCTGTCCAGGACAAAGACCACTGCTCACCATAGTCTGCAACACGTACACTCACCCCTCCTCCTTGGTACATCCAGGTAATTTGCACCCTTCTCTGTGTTTGGTTATCTGCTGAATGCCACCCAACCCGCTTCCTACAAGAGACACTTTTCAGGACAACTTTGTGAGTGGGAAGATAAATAATCTTCATATGATGAGTAATAATAAATCTATATGAACAAAAGAGTCTGGGATCAGCAAAAGAACAGTGAGTGCCTGGGAACAGCTTCACCTTCTCTCAGCATCAGCAAAATGAAAATCTGTGGCTGGCAGTCTAGGTCAGTAGGTTTCAAGACCTTTACCATTTTTCACAAGTTTCCTATGTGGTTTCCTTGTGCTTTTCTAGTTCAGTAAAAAAACCATTTTATTTCCAAAACCAAGCAGGATGGTGTGTAGGGGAAGTGCAGAAATCTTTCTGCATCATGCAGGTGGTCTGCAATTCCCTTCTGGAAGGACCAGCATAAGCAGGAGATACAGCAACTGCACTGGGAATTCCCAAGACACAACTGCCAGTTTTCATCCAGGAAATTTGAAAGGCTCTGTTGTTTGTCTGGATATTGTGGATGTTGGACAGACGGCTCATGTGCTGCACAGCAAAACTGCACGTCCTGGGGTACCTGGGTGCTGGCAGGGTGGGTCACAGGTCCCTGAGGAGCTGGCGGTGTGTGATGGGGATCCCCTGGTGCTCCCCTCTGAGCGAGATGCTTTAGGGTGCATCCCATAGACTAGTGGGACAGCCCCAGGCGCTGGGGTGGGATACATGTCATGTCACTGGAGGTTAAGCCAGGCTGATCAGTCCAGGTTCCCTTTTACACTCAGTGGAGAGAGAATGGAACCTTCCAAGGCAGTGGATGAAGTGCCATTCATTTCCTCCTTTTCCCTCAGCAGCGGAAGGGAGACCTAATCCTAGAGACCCATGTTTCTGCTCTGAAGCCAGTCCCATGTCCTCAGCCCCTGCAGCAGAAGGTGGGGTTGCTGCAGACCTGACACAGCCCTCCCTGAGCCCAGCTCACTCAAGGTGGGAAGACCACAGCCTGATGGCACTTCCATCAGGTGGTGGTGGTGGTTTCCAAGATGTGACCTATGGGATACTTCACCCATAAAGCTTCCAAGGGTTAAAGCAGCAGCTGTGAGTGATACTTCTGTCTTACATCAGGTTATCCTGAGTAATTTGCTTGGACACAATGCTACGTGACTGTGCTAAAAGCAGAGAGGGAAGGTGGTTTGCGAATACAGCCTTCTTGGCAGCCTAAGCTGGTATGTGATCAGACAGGAATCATATCAGTAAATACGAAGCAGAGTTCACCATCTGTTAACACCATCCGCAGAGTGCATCTGACCCCTGCAAACCTGCATCTATTTGGCACAGGCTGAGCGGGGGCGCCGAGCGGAGACGGGTGGCTCCATGCAGGGCTCTGCGGGTGCTCTGCAAGTCCAGACTGCCACCTCCAGGCACACACAGCTCACAGAGCCGCGCTTGCGAGCGGCAGAGAAACCTGCCCTGGGCAGCTGTAAGCAGAATGCTTCCGAGATGACTTGTTGGTAGCTTGGGGTGATACTGGGTGTGACTAGA
>NW_009934152.1:0-15066 GCF_000696875.1 Nestor notabilis | reverse complement strand
AGGGAAATTGCAAGTTGGGATTAAAGTCTCTTTTGGGGGAAGTTTAAGGAGATGCGAAAATCCTGAGGGCTCTTTTGACACCTGAAGGGGTTTATTTGCTGTCGTACCTAAGCTGGAGTTCCCATCACCTCCCTTCAGATGGAAGAGTTTGCCTCTCGACCAGCTCCTTCCCTGGACAGGTCCCTGAAATCCTCTCCACAAGGGGCTTGCTGCTGAGCTGGTTCCCCTCTCAGGCATAGATCCCCATGTGCCAGCCTTGTCTCCAGCCTGGCTGGACCGGATACCCGCTGCCAGCAGTGGGGCTCAGCTTTGGGAACATGCAGCACTGCACAAGGTTGGAAATGCAGCTTTGTGTCCTGGACAGAAGCCCCCAATGACTGGCCCTTACCAGGAATGCAATTTCATGGCAGTTTCTTCCAGAAGGGGAAGAAATGATGTGTTGAAAATGACACAACGGTGCCTTGTCTTCTTGGGGGCTGTGAGTGGGGTGATTCCCTGGGCATGGTCCTCACCGTCTTTCACGAAGTGATGCTGTAGTAGCTGAGTGTATCTGCCCCTTCCCATACCTGGGGGGAGGAGACAGGCGCCAGCATCATCCATGGATCAAGTATTTGCTCTGGGACTGAGAAATGTAAGAAAACTTTGCACATCTTGCACAATGTTGGTACTGGCTTATTTGTAATTGAAATGTGGGTCCCTGGTGAGCACTGACATGACATGCATTGCCAGGGTGTCCCGCTGCGCCCAGTGCCAGCACTGTACTGTAAGCAAGGTGTGACATGGTGGCTGTCCCTGTCTGTGTGAGGGGTGAGGCTCTGAGCAGGACCTGCACAGCTTTGAGCACTGAACATGCATGTGGAGGAGTGGGATGAGGTGACCTTCAGAGGTCTCTGTAAGTGATGAAGCAGCTCTGCGCAGCACAGCAACAATAACAGGCAAGGGGATGGCCCATGGGAAGAAGGAATTTTATTGTTCAGGAGGAGGTGCACACTCTGAACACAAAAGGCAAACCCTGCCCCATGATCCCTGCAGTCCAGAGCAGCCCAAAGACCCCAGGCTGCATGATCTGACTCATGGACCACCTTGGAAAGGGGCATCTGGCAGCTCCCAACCTCAGATCCTGCAGCCACGTCACAAGGGTTGCCCAGCAAACCCAAAGACACATGCCTCTGGCACTGGCCTGCCCTCTGCTCTCCCCGCTTTGCCCATGGTGGACTCACTCTCCGGGGAGTCCCAAATGTTGGGAAGAGAGGACATGGGCAGTACCTACCATCTTGTGCTGCAGGGCATGGACTGCCCTCCATCATGGTGCTGACTGCAGGGTGGGTGTGAAGGTCTGAGTGCAGGACACAGGGTGCAATACAAATTAAACAACACATTGCATCTGTCCCCCATTACAAAAAGCTTCCATAGGAAGAAGTAAAGTGCCCGCCACAGTCAGAGAATCCATCAGGACGTAACCACCCTGGATGGAAAGCTAAATAAGCCTCAGAAAGGCCAGTTTAGCTGGGATTATTGCAGCTGAGAAATGGCTTTAACCCTCCCCCCCCAAACCCCATTGTGCCCAAACAGCACTGGAAGGAACAGACCTCAGGCCAGGTCCTACCAGTACCTGCATTCGAGTGATGCTGGATTTACTGTGCCAGAGCTAAGGACAGGATGCTGTGGGCCAGGCTGGTCCCTGGCAGTCACTGTGAGTTCCCTCCAGCGCTTCCCCCCTCCCCAGCCACGCTCCCAGTAGGTATTTTTTGCAGTGAGTTCAGCCCCATGACCAAGGTTTCTGTGCTTTGAGACCATTCTTGTGTACTTAACATCTTATTTCAGTAAAACAGCTCCCAAACCCTTAGAAAATCGTATTTACACCCAAGAGAAACCTTCTCAGCCCACAGCCTGCCCGCCACTGCCCCGGCATATCTGCAGCCAGCTCAGCCTCTCAGACCAGCTCCACGAGCCTCTGGAGGCCACTGCTCTGCCAAAAGAGATGCTCCTGTGGAGGAGAGAAGAGCTGTGGAGGGAAGTCCAAGCTCCCAGCCACCAGGCTCACCAGCTGGGTAGTGCTGAAGACCCTCTTTGCCCAGACCTGCTGTCCTCAGCCGTAGGACTGTGTGATTGCGGCTGGAAACATGGCTCAGAACCCTCCTTTGCAGATGACATGGCAGGCATGAGGTGGAGAGCCTCCTGCAGCACCCTGGGGCTTCTTGAGGCTCCAGATAGCAGACCCTGGCCAACACTCCTCCGTGCTGGGGAAGTTTCCTCTGCTGTTCCTGCCACTGCCACCAGGTCCCCTGTCCTCCTGGGCTTGGTAGAGGTGGACCATGAAGTCACCTGCAGGCTGGTGCAGTACAAGAGGTGCAGGCTGGAGTACATTGGAACTGGGAGGTAGTGGGAGCAGGGTTGTCTCTGCTTTGTGGCAGCCTGTGGAGCCCCCCTCAGTCCAGAGATCCAACAAACTCCCCACTTGTCAGATCCAGAGGAGCTCTGTGCCATGGCAAATCTAGTCCCACTGCTCCTGGTATTGCTGTTGTGTCCCATACCCCCTCCATCTGCTGGGGCCATCCTGCTGTGTGGAAGGGTTACCCCCTGACCTGCATAGTTGTGTGGGGACCCCCAGTGCCATAGAGACACAGTAGAAGATGGAGAGAGGCATGACATGTCCCTAGCCTGCTTGGAAGTCTGCTCCCCCCTTCAGATGGGGGAAGGAGGCAGCAGGACCATCGAGGTATCTGGAAAGCACATTTCCACTGATACTGAAATCAAAGAGATGCTGGTGGGGTTCCAGGTCCTGACCTGGTGCCCCTTTTCCTGCTCACCACCCTGCTGCCCCTTTGCCAGGGTAAGTGTTGAGGAATGCCCAATGCAGGTCTGCAAATCTGGTGATCAGAGATGCCTCCTGGGGCCATTTGTGTTCAGCAGCTGGGATCTCATGGCCTGGATGCTGCTCAAGATCTTCTTCTGGTGGCCCATCATAGTGATGCCCAGACTCCGAAGGTCCCTGGAGAACAAAGACAGTGTCAGACACCCCAAGGGTTGGACCTGTGCTGGGATCCACAGAGACACTGCTCCTCCCCATGTGTGCACCCCGTGGGCCAGCCCAGGACCCCGCATCTGGCTCCTCTCCTTGTGCCCATCAGCACAAGCCTGCTGCTGCTGAGGGTCCATGAGCATCCTCCCAGGGACACAGAGGCTGCCATTCCCTTGGCCATATCCTCCTGACAGGACTGCTGTGACAGCTCCAGGGGGAGCAGGAGCAGGATCACTCCTGACATGCAAGTAGGTGACAAGATCGATGATCTGAAATTGGATTCAGTTCTAGTGAGATGCCCTCAGATAACCCAGTCAGAAAGACAGATGGATGATGAGCCTTCCCCACTCAAGAGCTTCCCTGGTGTGCCTGAGAAACGGACCACTATCAGCTCAATCCCACAGCAAAGGCCCCACATACAGCCCCCAATCGATGCTTGACAGCCCTCTGTCTGCGTCTCTCCATCTCCCCTTCACTGGCTCCTTCTCAGCCTGCTGCACCTCAGCCGAGGTGTGCACTGTCACATCCTTCCTGCGTCACAGGAACCGTCTGGCAGCTCCATGTCTTTTGACAGGGAAGAAGTCTTCTCAGAGGCAGGAGAGGTTGTTGTCAGCCCTGGCACTAATGCTAACACCAAGGGATGGGGAAGGTAAGCCCAGGAGAGGAGCAAATATAGTTGCCATCTTTGCTGGTACTGCTTGGAGCATGAGCAACCTGCATGACCCCCTATACAGGTGACAGCTCCTTACAGCAGGAGGAGGAGGATGGGTCAGACACATCTTCCCCAGCTTTCCTTAACCCAGCTTTGGTCACTTGGCTATGACCTTCCACTCACACTAAGGTCTTATATGGTACTTCCCTGCCTAGCTGCACTGAGCAAGGAGCCAGACCAGTGCTCTGGGCCTGAAGAAGATCTGAGGTTTGTTTCCCTGTGATCTCAGAGAAGCTGTGCAGTATGGAGCAGCCATGCTCTGGTCCAGACATACCTTTTGCTGGGGAAACAAAGGTGAGAAGAGCAAGGAGACAGCAACCTCATATCTGACCCTGCTTTGATCAGGAGGTTGGATTATACGACCTTGTGAGGCACCTTACAATCCAAATTACCTATGAATCTATGATAACACTGGAGAGAAATCACAGAGCACCAGAGGTGACCTGGTGCTCACACCCTCTCAAGTACAACTCCCAGACCTTCTCCCAGCAGTCAGCACTACCTTGGACATTGTCCCAGATCTCAACACCATTTCCTTAGGGTTATATCTCTGGCATTAGGGACCGACTAGATTGATAAAGCCAGGGCAGGATGGTCACTGTTAGGGGCTAGTGGGATGGTGCAGGGCAACCCAACCATTGTTACTCACTCGATGTTCATGCGCATCACCATGCCCAGGGAAGAGTATCCTGCCATGGCAAAGTTGTCCCGGTAGTGCCCCAGTCGGATGGAGTCCAGCCAGTCCTCCACGGTCAGGCAGGTGGCCAGGTCGAGGAGACCCCTGTCAAAGGGTGTTTGGGTGAACCTGTGAGCAGGAAAAAAAGGAGTTAAACCAAGAGGTGTTGGTCCTCTGTGGCCAGGCTGTGAGGTCCACCTTGAAGAGCCTGTGACCCTGCAGGTGGGGGCAGGCATCACTGCTGTATGGGCACTGCTACACCAGACTGTGGGAGCAAGGCAGCGAAGTGCCCACAGTAATGTGTGCCCATGAGCCCTGTGCATGACCATGGTCACAGGGAAGACACAGCTGCTAGAGCTGGACAGAAACACCCTTCATTCCCTGCAACCCACATGCTCTGCCCAGCACCAGCTCGTCACGCAGCCCTTACCGGTTCACGGTGGCCGTGCACTTCAAGTTGTCTGGGTTGCGGATCAGCTTATCCAGGATGCCAACAATCTGGGAGAAGCGTGGCCTCTCGCTGCGGTCCTTCTGCCAGCAATCCAGCATAAGCTGGTGCAGGGTGGTGGGGCAGCCCATGGGAGCGGGCAGGCGGTAGCCTTCCTCCACCGAGTTAATGACCTGGAAGGAAGCCACATGCCAAAGGGGAGTTGCACCCCATGCAGGTCCCAGTGGCCCAGACAATGGCACACAAGGCAGATCCGTGGTGTGTGAGCTGCTGGTACCATCAGATGGGGAAGCAGGGGTGAAGTGTACACAAGATTCATGCTAAACAACAAACAAATTTCTAGGGGGCCATGTGAAGCCTCTGGAGAGCTGGGAGCAGGCTGGATACCAAACACATACAGAAATCACTGCTATGAGAGCGGATTTATTAGGGCATCCAATAGGCCTAAAATATTGCAGCTTTCCTCTGGCAGACAAACAAGACCCTTGCTCACACTCAGTCATTCTACAACCTGGGCTTGCCCCAGCTCAGAGGAAATCCTGCTGGCAGGAACTGTGTGGAGGAGGCAGTGCAAGCACTGCATCCATTCCTTGCTGTCACCAAAGCCACTTCCTAAAATAATAAAAGCACTTGGGAGAGGGGATTCTCAGGACTCCCAGGGCAGGGAGAAGAAAAACAGGTTTACAGTCCCTGTAGGTGGAAAAAAACAAAAACCAGGAAGTTCTGTGGTACTGAAGTCAAAATATTCATTTTATCTCCTTTTGGAAATATTGCTCCCAGGTTATAGTTAGGAACATAACCTAATATTTGCCTATAATTTTTATGCCACTCTGGAGGTAAGAGCAGCTCCACATAACTGTGACAAGCCCAAAGCCGACTGCCAGGTGATGCAAGCCTGGTGCTCTCAGGGCAGTGGAAAGGGTGGACACCCAAGCCCTGGGTGCAGGAGGGACTGGCAGGCTAATGCAGTGGGGCTGCAGTGATCCTAGGGAAGCCCTGACCCCTTCCAGGGAATGGGAAAGGTGGCACATGTCCTGAAGCTCTCCAGCCAGCACATAGTCTTGTACAGAGCAGCAGACAGGGATGGGGAGACCCACAGCGCATACAACCAGGAAAGCTGCGCAGTGCAGTGATGGACAACAAGCTGATGTCCCCACTGAGGGGACAAGCACAGTGAGCACAGCCCTGCGGGGATGTGAGGAGAGACAAGGGCTGCTCCTTGGGTCCCTTTTCCCCAGCCCCGTGCCCCTGTGCACTCACATCCCGGTTGGTCATGTTCCAGTACGGGCGCTCGCCGTAGGCCAGCACCTCCCACATGACGATGCCATAGCTCCACACGTCGCTGGCCGAGGAGAACTTGCGGAATGCGATGGCCTCCGGAGCCGTCCAGCGAATGGGGATCTTCCCCCCCTGAAAAAGGGAGGAACAGCGGAGGCTCAGAGCACGGCAAGCTCAGCATCCCTAGCTCTCGTTAGACAAGTGGTACAGGGAGATGGCATCTTCTGGAAAGGGCTGAGGAGGCAAGCTGTACAGGACAAGCCTAGAGGTGTACCTGAGGGGTAACTTCAAGGTATCTCCAGTAGAGCAGGAGAAAGCTGTGATGTTTTACAAGGTCTTCTTCATGCACAATTCTGGCCCTCAGTGTTCAAAAGAGAGGAATTCAAAGTGATGAAGTTGAGCTGAGGGCTACCAGAGCACACAAGCATGGAGCTGTACCTGGGCACAGGCAGAGGGCCTGAGTTGAGCAGACAAGGAAAACAATGACATGTGCTCCCTGTCTACTGCTGCGTTGGCAGGCAAGCACTGAAGAGGACGATTTGTTGAGTTACAGGACCATACTGACAAAAGTCAGCAATATATGGGCTAAGAATACACTTAAGCTGGAAATGTGGATGCCAGCTATCTGAAGAGGAAAGCTGTGGTTAGGAAAAATCAGTTAGGTTTCCCAGAGCAGCTGGGGCAGGCATGAAGTGCTTGGGAAACCTTTCAGGTCATCCTGTTTAGGGAGAGTTGCCTCCACCCAATTGAGTCCTGCCTGCTCTGGCGCTCTTCTTGATAGGGGCTGAAGATGAACAATGTGTCCTTTGGGAGAGTCCCTTTGGGGAAGTAATCTCCTGAGCAGGTCAAGGACAACAGGGGAAGAACATCTCATCACAAGTGGGGAACAAGAGAACATTCTTGTTTTCTGGATACCCTGACTAAGACCTAACCAGAGATCTTGTGCTCCTGATCCCGTCACTGCATCCTTGTTGTTCAGCTCTATCCAGACTATTGACCTAGTCTTCCTCCGGAACAACCAGCTCTTATTCTGTGTCAAGGTGCCTCAAAACCTCTGCTTGTGACATTCCTGGTGGTTGCTCCCTCCTCTGGTGACCTCCCTACTCACATTCATACTGGGGACCTGAGACACTGTCCCTAGAGACTGGGTGGGATTGGAAAGGGTCAGCAGGTAGGTCAACACCCAAGCTCTCGTCCATCAGGTCACTTCCTGACCCAGAGTGGTCATTGACATAGTGTCTCTGGAAACTTGTTCACAAGGATTAAAAGCACTGGGGGCAAGCTCAAAGACTGGCTTGGTGGGAGGAGGGCCAGGCTCTGTGTGTTTGTGTGACACAGAGGAGGACATGGGCTGCTCTGACACCAGGAAGCCCAGGCTGATCTTGGGCTTCTTCTTACCCTTCCTCTGAGAGTCCCAAAGCCAAGACGCAGAGAATGCTGTACTTGAACCAAGCAGCAGGAACCTTCCCTAGAATTAAAGGATCTGAAATATCATGTTATTTCTTGAGATACCAAAGGGAGCAGCTGAATACAAAGACACACAGAGGACACATTCTGGCACACTTTTTCACTTGGCTGAAGCCAAGCCAAAAGCATGAAGGCCATGGTCTCCAAGCTGGGCCTCTGTGCACTCATCCCTCAGAGCTGCAACTGCTTTGGGCCATGTCCTGCATTGCCATCAGCTAACCCAAAGCAACTTCAAGCTCTTTCTGCTTCTTTAGTCTTTGTCCTTCTGAAAAGTGATGCTCAGACTCCAAACTGCCCCCCATCAGGAACTGTCTATCCACAACATTTTCCCAGCCAGAGGTGTGCCTGGGGAGCACAGTAATTCCTCCTTTCATGGCCAGAGAAGAACTAAAAGAGCACATTCCCTCAATATACTTCATTCCACCTCTGGTGATCTCCAGTGGAGCAGCACATCAAACTCCAGAGTTGTCAGGTTGGCCAGAAAAATCTTAAAATGGCTTCACAGACAGAAGTGTCTTACATCAAACCATCATCATCTGGGCTGCAAAGCCAATTCCCACCTTTTCCACACCCCTGAATAACGCAGAATCATATGGGAAAACTACTGCGTGGCCATGCTGCTGCTGAGTCTACCATAACACCCACTGACTGACCAATGGCTCTGGGACAACTGAAGGAGTGGATGGAGCTACAGCCTACGGAAGGACTCCAGCAGGGACATGGGACTGTCCCTGTGCAGTGGGTCACATGTGCCCACAGGAGTTGTTTGTCTGGAGAGCTTTGATCATCTCCCTGCTCTGTTCACTGCAAGCCTCAGTTCTGGGATGCCCCTGTATGAAGGAAAATGCTCAAAAGCTCTTTGGGTTCATGTTCTTGGTCCAGATACCAGCAGTGAGGTGACTATCTCCAGTCCTACCCTGCCTATCTTGACTTGAGAATGCCTAACTTTGCCATCTGTCAGTGGCCTGGGGCAATGACCACTGGCAAGGCTCAGCAAGGCTGCAAGGCAAGGAGCCACGCACCGTGGTGGTGTACGCAGCATCGGGGTCGTCCTCCAGGATGCGTGAGAGGCCAAAGTCAGACACTTTGCAGACCAGGTTGCTGTTCACCAGGATGTTGCGGGCAGCCAGGTCCCGGTGCACGTAGCCCAGGTCAGACAGGTACCTCATGCCCGCTCCGATGCCACGCAACATGCCCACCAGCTGGATGATGGTGAACTGCCCATCGTGTTTCTGGAAAGGAAATATCCCAACGTTCATTCGTGCTTTTCACCAGCATCCTATTGATGCTGCTCTCGTTAAACTAACCCCCTGGTACCTCTTATCTTTGACTTAGTACCTCTTCTAGCCCCAGTGCCTCTGTCTTGTCCTCCAGCCTACTTCCTGCCCCCCCAGAACCTCTGACATGCAGCTCAGGCAGATGTCCCTGCCTTTCCCCATGGAGCTGAGCACGATGCCCTGGTGCTGATGTCTGCTGTAGAGGTGAGAGCCCAGAGCACACCCCTAGAGCCCAGAGCACACCACTCTCTTGCAGGGGTTGCAGTGGTTGTGAGGCTAAGAAGCAGGAACCAGCCTCTCCTCCAGTCACTCAGCCCAGGGGGATGTGCAGTGAATGAAAATACAGAAGAGCTCCTTACCCTGAGGAAGGTGTCTAGCGAGCCATTCTCCATGTATTCTGTAACAATCATTACTAATTTGCCTGCAGAAGACAAGGGAGGTCAAGTTAGCAGAGAAGTCACCTTCCTCTGGGAAGCCCAGTGCCAGGCTTTTACTGGAAGAGATGTGAATCCATCCTCCAGCACCCCACAGAGCTGTCTCAACCCCTGCACCACACAGAATGGGCACAGCGTTGGGGATGTGGCAATAACCCCGACACTTACTCCTCCCTCCCAGTGCTATTGATGTGGCTAGGTCAGCTTCCTTATCCTGCGGAAATCTACATGCCATTAGCATAACACTTTGCATCAGAATGTGCCTTTTAGAAGGAAGACTTCAAATTATGATGCAACACAGGCAGCCTTTAAAATAAACACTAATGGGTAGAACATCTCCTAAACCAATAACCCTGACCTGGGACCACTGCAGAGCAAGGTGGTGAAGTGACACATTGAAAGTCTCTCCTGTAAGAGAAGGCAAGGGGGAGGAATGGAGGGGACCCCGGTAAATGGACATCTGAGAAGTGGGCATCGGGGGCAGCTGAAGGAGTGAGTGCACCCAAAGTGAGCCCTGACCCCCATCTCCCAGGGTGCCCAAAGGGAGGTACATCCCAGTTCTGCCCCGCCAGCATCCCAGCCCCACCAGCAACATACTCCTGGTCACCACCCCTTCCAGATGGATGACATTGGGGTGGTCGAACTGCGCCATGATGCTGGCTTCACTCAGGAAGTCCCGTCTCTGCTTCTCTGTGTAGCCGGCTTTCAGTGCCTTGATGGCTACAGGAATCTCTCTCTTCCCTGGCAGCTTCAGGCGGCCGTAGCACACCTCTCCAGACTCCCCTGCAAGGCAAGCGAAGGGCATGGGAAGCTCCTGAGCTTCCTGCACTGACCCACCAACACTATGGATCACCCTGTCTGCTGTGATCAATCCCCTGGGACTGCCGGGCTCTTTGTGCATTGCTGCCTCTGAGTACAGGAAGGATTTCCCATCTCCAGCTTCCAGTGCCACCTCTGGGTCCTAGGCAGGAATATCAGATACCACCTCCCTCTGATGCCTTATATTGAAAGTGATGGGCCAGTAGCAGTGATTACAGTGGCACTTGCTTTACTGCTTTTAATGAACAAAGTTGGAAATCTCCTAGAACAGCAGGATGTCTCCCAGCCAGGTTTCCTAATGCTGTTCTGGGGGTAAGCCCTTGGGATGCTGCTGGTGAAGCTCCATCTCCATCTCTGCCCTGTGCTTCCCTGCAAAAAATCCTTTTTGTTCTGAAAATGTGCCATTTTGCTTACAAATTCGTTTGCATTTTGTCACTGTAGATGCTTGCAGCAAGGTTTCAAAGCAGGGTGGCCACGCTGGAGCACCCACACAAGACAGGCTGAGCCATCTGCTGTGTCAGCCTGAGCTGTCGGTGCCACGCCAGCAGCCCCCTGCACTGGGCTGCCTCCAAGGAGCTTATTTCATGCATCAGAAAAACTCCCCCTCTACCCATGATTTTGATCACTAACAGGATATAGAGCGGATGAAGCCCTGGCTGAGCACTGTGCTAGTGCTGCTCAGCCTCCTGTGGTCCCAGCACAACCTCAGACTGAATAACCCTGAGCAGATGTGAGTGAAGAGGCATCCTGGCCTGGGGACTCACCAGACCCAATGACCTTCTCAATCTTGATCCGGGAGGCCTCAATTTCACGGGTGAGCTCATGCACAGCTTGGCAGGGGTCCTCATATGTGTGGGGGTCCACGTAGAACTTGGACTCGGGGAACTTCACTGCCAGGTTTCAAAGCACAGAGAGGAGATAAGCTCTTACAGACAGCTCTGCTAAGAAGTAGGGGCACCCAGCAGCTGGGCAGAGAATGGGCAAGGGCAGGACTCCTGGGCTGACATGCTGAGGAGCCACAGAGGTTGCACCCCCAAGGAAACTTAAGACACTCTTTAGCATAGCAGCATCCTCAGAGCAGTCCAGGACCCAGCTGCCCAGGTCTCCTCCATTGGATTATCCCCCTCCATTAGGCCCCCACTCTTCTGGCCTGCCGCTATCTGGGATGAACCACCACAGTCCCATCTCACACTGTGCAACCCCTCAAACCCCATCACCAGGGTGTCCCTGGGATCAGAGTCCCTGCTTAGCTCTCCTGGACACATCCCCAGAAGCAGTCAGTGGTCCAAACCACAACAGTTCCAGCGGGTAATGGTCCAGGTCACTGCCCATCCACAGGGCTGAGACCCTTCACACCCCAGCGGCAGCAGCAGGGAGGGTCCTACCTTGCCCATTCTGATAATGCATCTTCTCCTCGTCGGAGTCCTGGAAAGCCTTGCTGTACCCACAGTGCCTGCCATGGGGGGACACAGGTCAGAAGAGGTGCTCTTGTCCCTCACTCCCACCAGCAGCCCAAAGGCAGGGTGGAAAGCAGTGTGTGCCAGGGCTGTAGGCAGCCTGGGAGGACCTCCAGTCAGCAGTGGTACTGGTTGTGCTATTGCTATGGCTATCGCTATCGCTACTGCTTTTCAGTCTGCTCACATAGAACAGTAGAATCAACCAGGTTGGAAAAGATTACCCCAAGACTGACAATGAGGGGAAGGTCTGGAGACTGCCTCTGCCTCAGGGAACATGGAGGCAGGGTGACCTCTAAACAAAGCGTCTTGGTTGCTTATTAACTCCTGACCTATGGATGCTCTGGAGAAGTTGAGAAGAGAAAAGCTGTGCTCAAGATCTCCTGGAGCTCCAGCCCTGCTTGGTGACAAGCCATACTGACCTCCAGACAACACTTACCTCTTTTTGCAGATTAAGACCACCAGCAATGCGACAAGGCCAGTGATGAGTGTGAGGCAGATCCAGACAATCGTCATTGTGTCGTACCGGAGAGAAACTGGAAGAAGCAGGGTAGGAAGAAGGTGAGCTAGAGAGCAAAGACTCTGCTGGGCTCAGGAACCTACCTAACCCAGTGGGGTTATAGTCTTTAAAGATTAAGCACCATCACCCATGCAACCCCAGCTTTGGGGCTGTCCCAGTGTACAGGGATCCTTTACACATGGGAAAACCAAGCATAGATGTGGGAAAGCCATGGTGATACAGCAAACCAGCAGAGAGTGGAGTCCGGAGCCTTGGGACCCCACCAAGTCTTCCTTGCCTTAACTGCTATATCCTTCCTCCCTCTTCTTTCTAATGTATAAGCACATCTCAGAAGGGTAACCTCAAGCAAGCCCTGCGAGCTCCAACCCCTGTGTGGCAGAGGAACACTGGCCATGGAGAAGGTCACCACCATTCCCCAAGCTCCCTGCCCCACACGTCTCACACCCCACAGCTGCAGCCACTCACCTGGCTTCCCCGTCTCCACCTCCACAGTCTGACTGAACCTCCCGCAGCCAGCGGACGTGCGAGCCCGAACCTGGAAGATGTAGCGGGTTGCAGGCTTGAGCCCAGAGATAGTGGCAGTGGTGCCCTTGGATTTCAGAGTCGAGTAGCTCTGCATTTCCTTGTCCTGACAAAAAACAACCCCAAAAACCTTGCTGCATCAACACAGCAACCACAAAGCCTTCCAAAACAGTCCTTTGTGCAGCAACTGCTATCAGGATTTAAACCAAGACCCTGTCTAAACCTGCCGTGCTGGCACCAGTTTGCAGCAGCAAGTAAGTTCAGCATTACCTTCTCGTAGTACTTGATCTCATACTCCAGGATGATGCCATTGGGCTGGTCTGGCTCTTGCCACAGCAGGGTGACACTGTTCTGGCCTGTGCTCTCCTGCTGGACCACCATGACCTGGGATGGGGCTGGGGATGCAGATGACAGGGTGTTAGGTGCCTGCTGGCGGGGGTCCTGCATGGTGGCAGCAGCCAGATACAGCATCAGGGAAGGCTGGATCTGGAGCTTCATGCAGGAGCCTTGGTTTAAGACATATTTCTGCTTTAATTAAAGCCATAGAATCATAGAATTACAGAATCAACCAGGTTGAAAAAGATCTTTAAGATCATCAAGTCCGACCATTACCCCAGGACTGCTACCACTAAACTAAGGGCCTCATCTACACATTTTTGTGGAGGTGAGTGCTATGAAGGGGTTTGCAAACAGACTTTTGTTTGCCTCAGTTGCCTTAATCTCTTTTCCATGGAGTGAGCAGGCTCTGAGGAGATGAAAGAGGAGGGCACTGCCCCAGCACAGGCTGGGGGGGACACTGGTGCGTTGCTGTGATCTGGAGCCAGAAAGAAGGGGTTGAGGGGGTGGTCATGGAAATCCCTACCAGGACCTTGACCCCTCCTCCCTGACCTGAGGAAGTGGGAAAAGAGAGAAAGGGAGGATGATAAATGCCCAGAGGGGTGATCAAGGACTGATCACCAGTCTAAAGGTATCCCAGGGGTGTTCTCTTGCCCTCAGATACTTTTCATCTGCCTGGGCCTGAGTTGGGATGCTTGTCCTTGTACCTGCCATGCCCAAAATGAAGCTGTCACAGCCAGAGGACCCAACTCACCAGCCACTTTTCCTGCTTGGGAAATGGCCCCTGGAAGGACCCTGGGGAGTGTGAAGGGTGCTGCAATGGCCACATGCAGCCATTGGGTCCAACTCAGGGGAACTCATGGTTCAGACACCACTTGTGACCTCAACGGCCAGATGAAAAATGGGATGTGGTGGCTCTGGGGAATATGGAGCTGCCATTTGCCATGGCTGCAGCACAGGAGTGGTGTTGGAGAACAAAAGAGGCCACAGGGGCTGTGATGGGGTACCCACGGACTGAAAGGCAGCAGCTGTAGCTCAGTTCCTCTTTGGGCTGGCTCTTATGAGGAGCAGAAACCACTGTTGGGACACAAGACCCCAGGTTGCTGGGACAGGGTGGGATGGTGGGAATCTGCCCCAGGGCATCTCTGCTGCACCCACTCCTGCCCTGCTCAGGGCCTGGGCCCCATGCAGCATGGCTGGGTCCCTCACTGTAGTGAATTTCTTCCTCACATCCAGCTTGAATCTCCCTTTTTTCAGTCTAAACTCATCATCCCTCATTCTATTTCAACAGTCCCTGCTGAAAAGCCTCTGCCCATCTTTCTTTGAAGACCTTTGAAGGTACCTTCCACCTCAAATTATTCTATGATTCTATGATTTCCTGGGGAAAAAGCAATTCAAATCAACGGATTTACAAAGAGGAGACATGCATGGGAGAGACTTTCCCCAGCTGCTGTCACCTGCCAGGGCCTGGCACTGGTGTGTGCTAAAAGCAGAGCATGAACTGCTGCTAGGCCCTTTGGGAAGGGACAGAAGGCTGGAGGAATGGCCTGAAAGATTCATGCTCCACTTAATGTTCCTGTCAACAAACAAGTGTTCTTCATGCCCCCTGCCTCCTGCAGAAAAGGAGCCTCTACCAGCAGCTGCAGGCTGAAGTGGAGGGAAAGGAGGGTGAAAAGGGATTCTGTGAACCAGAGAACCACTGTTGCCTTGGGCAGCAGCTTGTCTCCAGCCCACTCTGGCTCCCTGAATCCATCTCCTACAGCAGAGAGAACAGGAGCCACATCTCCTGGGCATTCCATGCCCATCCCCAAACCAGCCTTTGGCTGCTAGGGGTGCTGCAGATCCTGGCGGGAGCAACACTGGAGCAACATCAGCATCAGCCACACAGGCAAAGCCTCAGGTCGGGGGGTGTCTGCTCCTCCTACCTGCCTGGTTTGTTGTGATGTTGGCGACTGCAGCTCTTCTAGACTCCAGGCTGAGGTCAGAGACGCCGTTGACAGCCTCCACCCAAAAGGAGTAGTTGGTGTGGGCCAGGAGGTTGGTGACGGTCAGCGCGCCCTGCACCAGGCTCATCTGCTGCGGCACGAAGCGGATGCCGCTG
>NW_009934151.1:90483-94087 GCF_000696875.1 Nestor notabilis | reverse complement strand
TATATAAAATTATGTGTGTGTATATATATACACGCACAGAAATACCAACTTGCCAGCACTGTTTTATTTCTTTGTGTTTATTATCCCTTTGTGCTAGTACTTTACATTCCCCTAAACTCTGAAAATACAATTTTTAAAGAACTAGGGCTTAAAGGACAGTCATATTCATAGAATGATATCATAGAATTCTAGAATGGTCTGGATTGGAAGAGACCTTACAGATCATCTAGTTCTAACCCCACTGAGATGGGCAGGGACACCTTCCACTTCCTGTCCCTACCTACTCTTGTAAGAAGTCCCTCTCCAGCCTTCTCGTAGGCCCCTTTAGGTAGTGGAAGAGGTCTGCAATCCTTGCCCTTATCTTTGGAAGTACATGTTTGGATGCAAACAGATATTGATGACAGCCAGCTTGTGCTTCTATTATATTGTGAAAAGACTTTTGGTTCCAGACTAGAAAGAGGGTTGTGGGGTTATATAAATTATATTTTATTCTTAGTATCTTTTTTGTGTGCAATACCAAAGAGAAAACATTTCTTTTGGGATCAAAGTGTTAAAAACTTTTTTTCAGAAGTATTTTTAGAGCATCCAAGATCCCCAAGGAACATTTTGAGTATGGGATACAGATGTGGTTTGTTAGTGAAGGTGAATTTTCCCATTCTATGCAGATGACAAATGCAAAGATGTTTCTGAGCTCAGCCAGCATAAGATTGCTCCACATCATGTTGGCTAACCCATGCCATGAAAGGCATTGATTTTGTCATTAGAGACTGTATACAGACATTTGCTCCCTTGAGTGGTTATAGGGATGCAGGGAGCATGAATTCTTTGCTTTACATTATCTCTTCTTGTACCAGGGACCTCTTCACTTGTCTAGAAGTCTTGCAGGAGCAGGCATGAAGACTGCAGTTGCAGAGAGCTGTACCACAGGTTTATTTGAATGCTGCTGCTTCCTGAAGCTGCTGAAAGAGCCTGCTGAAGGAACAGAACAAAAGAAAATTTAAACCGAAATATAACCACTGAAATGCTATCCAGCCCTAATAATTTACTGAGGATTATGTTTTGTGTTTTCTTCAAAGCACGGTTTGTGCACAGAGTGCATCTTCAACTAATTTGTAATGTAGCCTCAAAGAACTTGTGGCTAATGTAGAGTTCTGTAGAAGTTGTCCTGGCAACCATTGATTGTGAGCAAATAGAGACAAAACAATATATTAATTTTCATCAGATAATTAAAGAAAAATGTTACTATATAAAATTAAAAAGTATTTTCTGGGCAGACCATTCCTAGAGTAAGACTACATTTTTCTCCTTGCTCTGCCCATCAAAACAGTATTTCCAAGGTCTCTGGTTGCCCCTCAAGGTAACTATGTTGTCTTCGCACACCATAGTACTGACAGCAGCTAGAAGATAGTTCAGAAATGTTCCTGCATATTCACATTCAGATTGTCTTGGTTCTAATGTGTTGAATTCATGCAAGTATAAGTAATTTGATGTGGTGTTATCAAAAGTAGCAGATGTTAAGCTAATGAACAAATTTCTGTGGTTGGAACAGGGAGAAGCAGAAAGCGAGACAAATGCCAGAATACTGAAGTTTATCCTCAAGTTGAAACAGAGCTGTGCCCCTGTGAGGTGTTTACCTCCGAGCCCCATGGAAATTGGTCTGATTGCATTATCGGAGGAGGTACCTCTGAGCCACAGTTCAGAACACAATCCCACAGAGACGCCAAGGAGTGTGGCAAGGGTGTACGGCTGCGAGCTATTGCCTGTTACGATAAGACTGGCAGACTCGTGGAACCATCTCGCTGTAGCAGTTCAGGTAAGGAGATCTAAAAAAGTGTACAATGCATGTGAATAATCATGATGCTGAGCTTGGTTATCCACTTAGTGGTTCATTTTAGAGCCAGCCTGTGATGGAAGGTTGCCATAAATGTTGAACGCTGTTCTAATATCTTTTTATCACTCTTAGCACTGAGGTTTTCTTCAGTATAAGGGTGTGCTGGCATTTCTACAATGCAAATGAAGTAGAAGAGGGCTACAGTTGGCTACACTATCAGAATACCAGAGGCATTTCTTTTCTTTGAAAATCCGATAAAAGTATAAGCTTAGAAGCTATATTTGTTTGAAGATACCACCCACTTGTTCAGAAATTTTTATACCTTTTCACTAAATTTGCAGGCTTGCATGTTTGTTTTTTTTTCAATGAAGGAATCAGGAATTTTCTTGAGATAATATTTAATTACAATACCCTTAATGATGTCACCTTCTGTCACTCATGCCAAGTACATGACTTCAGCAGCCAGTGGTCTTCTCGCAGTTTTGTGCCAGTCTCAAGCTTAAATTGATTCACAGTGTATATTCCAATGTCACTGCTTGTTGGGGGTCTGGGCTGTGGTTCTGTCCACTTATATTTCACATATAATCAAGTGAAATATATACAAGATATAATCAAGCAGCCTATACCAAGCAGAAAGAGGGCAGAATTAGAAGTAGAGCAAGCAGGAAATGTCATTCCATCTGGATATTTTCTCCTAGTTTCTATAAGCTGTCCCACACAACATTCTTGTCTCTAAATTGGAGAGGCACACATTTGAGGGATGGACCACTCAGTGGATAAAGAATTGGCTGGATGGCTGCACTCAGAGAATTGCGGTCAACAGCTCAATGTCCAAGCAGAGACTGGTAACAAGTGGAGCCAAGCGATGGTCCCCCACTGTAGAGTCAGTTCACTTGCAATTTGTTGGTCTGTCTAATGCATGGGCTGGTTTGCCTGTGTTACCTAACACCACGAGGCTCACTGAAGGAGGTAGCGAGGGGAAAGCTTTGTGGCTGGGGGGACGTCATCTTCCCATTTTACTCCTACCAGTCCTCATGGGCATCCATGTTTTTAAAGCTCTCCCATCTACATGTTATCAATCCTATTTCATCACTGCTCTTTAACATGCTTGGTTTTGCTGGTTTTCCTCTTGAAAGTACCCTTGCTGACTGGGAGGGTGAGGAATAGTGAGCGAGCCAAAAACTGGGTCTGTCTTGGAGGTAGTATGGTTGGAAAATCACACTTTGGATCCTGCTCTGTAGGTCGCATGCGCTGGAGGAATTGCATTGCTGCCAACCTTCACCATGCATCTGCCTGCAGGAGCCCTTGGGATGTGTAGAGATGTGGCTCATGGGATGCAAACCCAAAATATGTCGCAATTTGGATGTTATCTTAGACACTGTCCCACACAACATCCTTGTCTCTAACCTGGAGAGATGTAAATCTGATGTATGGACCACCTGGTGGATAAAGAATTGGCTGGATGGCCATATGCAGAGAGTTGTGGTCAACAGCTCAATGTCCAGGCAGAGACTGGTAACAAGTGGTGTCTCTCAGGGATTGGTGTTGGGACCAATCTTGTTCAATATCTTTATCAGCAACATGGACAGTGGGATTGATGCACCCACAGCAAGTTTGCTGATGATACTAAGCTGTGTGGCTCCGTTGGTACGCTGGAAGGAAGGGATGGGATGCAGAGAGACCTTGACACGCTTGAGAGGTGGGCTGATGCCAACCTCATGAAGTTCAACCAAGCCAAGTGCAAGGTCCTACACCTGGGTCAGGGCAATCCCA
>NW_009934151.1:52581-90376 GCF_000696875.1 Nestor notabilis | reverse complement strand
AAATTCATGAGGTTTGCAAGGGCCCACCTCTCAGCTAAGATCCTTCTGGATGGTATCTCTTCTCTCCAGTGTGTCAGCTGCACCACACAGCTTGGTGATGTCAACAAACCTGCTGAAGATGCACTCAATCCCATTGTCCATATCACTAAGAAAGATGGAGAGGGTCCAGAGAAGGGCCACAAAAATAATCAGAGGCATGGAGCCCCTCTCTTATGAGGAAAGGCTGAGAGAATTGGGGCTGTTCAGCCTGGAAAAGAGAAGGCTGCGTGGAGATCTCATAGCAGCCTTCCAGTATCTGAAGGGGGCCTCCAAGGGTGCTGGAGAGGGACTCTTAGTCAGGGACTGTAGTGAGAGGACAAGGGGTAATGGGTTTAAACTTCAACAAGGGAAGTTCAGGTTGCATATAAGGAAGAAGTTCATCACAGTGAGGGTTGTGAGGCACTGGAATGGGTTGCCCAAAGAAGTGGTAAATGCTCTATTGCTGTCAGTGTTCAAGGCCAGTCCGGGTTGGACAGAGCCTTGGGTGACATAGTCTAGAGTGAGGCATCCCTGCCCATGTCAGGGGGGCTGGAACCAGATAAACTAAATTTAGGTCTTTTCCAACCCTAACTATTCTATGTTTCTATGAACTGCAGTTTGTTGCAATCATTATGCTAAATTAATTTTTACATAAATGAATTTTTTCTGTAAATTTAAGTTACAGAAAAAAGCCCTTCTCTTAAGGGCAAATTCTGTAACTATCCTGCTCCCAAACCACTTACACTGTCTGACTTACACTAAAAAAGGTTAGGACACGATACAATGTGATATAGTAGGTTAGAAGACTGCTATATGATGGGAGAGGTAGAAATGATGTTTCAGGAGCAGATTAAGTAGTACAGTCAGAACTATTAATGCTCCCAAGTATGTAAGGGAGCAGAGAAAGAAGCAGAGCTGCTCTGTGGAGGGTCTTCAGGATAAGGCTCAGCAGCCTGAGCTGCATGTAATAAAAGGAAAAAAACCCACCCTAATGAAGTGATTCAGTCCTGGAGTGAATTCCTCTCACAGCTGTTGATGGCTGTTCCAGCTGGCTGCACGGATTCATAAAGCAGCTTTCCATGGTATGTGTTTCAACAGTGTGCTTTTGTACCAATTGATTATGCCTCTGTGGCCCATGAAGGAGGAATGCTCTACCTTTCCCCCACAGCATTACCTTTTCTTCTGCAAAAAGGGAGCCTTTGGGTTTTGAAAGGTGTGTTTGCTTGTGCCGTAACTTGCTGTTTCAAAAAACTCAGGGGTTTTATCACTATTAAAACAAAGAGGTTGTGTGGGGGGCTTTTCTGAATAACCTTGAAGCCTGTTTTCTGTCAGTGATATTTATGTGGCATTTTTAATGGTCTGGCTTCTCTTAGGGAGGTAGTAGGGAGTTGTAGCTCAAGGGGATTATTGTTGGCTTTCTTGTCTTCAGCTTTTTATCTGAGCAGAAATGATTGCAGCTCAGCCCTGGCCCAGGACCCTTGTCAGAGGCCACAGCATGGTCAGTACAGTACAGCACAGCAGAGCTCTGCCATGTGCCCTTCCTCCGAGTGCTCTGAAGAACTTTAGATTTGGAAGTGGGATGTAAAGGAGGGGTGAGATGTTTTCACCTTCGAGATGCCCCACAAAAGTCTTCCTAAGCATGGACTATTAATCCCCAGCCAGCCCCCTGTTTAATACCCAGTATGTATAATCTCCTAATTCCTACCCATGTTAAAAACCTTCTGTTCCCTGCAAGGCAAGTGGGAAAGCAGCATTACCTTGGTCTCCAGAGGACATAGATATTTCGGTGACTTTGGGTGTAAAGTGCTCATAAGTGGGCAGAAAGTTCCACAGACTCCACTGCTATCACTTTGGAGCTGGCTTCCATCCAGAGCAGTTAAGTGAGGATCAGCCTGATACTTATGATTTTTAGAGCTGGGCGCTTTGAAAATGCACCTCTGAACACGTTATTGAATTAGTGATAGAAACAAATCATTATCCAATTAATAATTAGCAGAATGTTATTCAACCATAATAGAGAAGAGCAAATTACAGAAGCATGCAGAATTCCTAAGCCCTGAGAATTTGCTCATAACAGGTGGGTTTTTTTTAAGTAGCTCAGTTTGTCTTGTTCACAATTAGTATCAGGTGACCTTTTAACATTTGCTAGCTGACGATGTTATGGCTAAATCATTGACTTACATATTGAATACCAATCACTGTAATATCTAGGAACTGTTCTTGCTTTATGAGATGTGGGGGTAAGTATATTCCTCTTTTAATTCATAGAATTATAGAATGGATTTGGTTGGAAGGGACCTTAAAGATTATCCAGTTGCAATCCTCCTGCCATGAGCAGGGACACTTTCCACTCAACCAGGTTGCTCAAAGCCCTGTCCAACCTTGAATGGCCTTGAACACTTCCAGGGATGGAGCAGCCACCACTTACCTGGGCAATTTGTTCCAGTGCCTCACTACCCTCATAGTGAAGAATTTCTTCCTAATACCTAATCTAAATCTACGCTCTTTCAGTTTAAAGCCATTACCCTTTGTCCTATCATTGTTTCTTTCAGGTCTTCTGACATCTCTTTGTTTCCTGCTCTTTTCCTTTCGCAGGACAGGGCATTTCCTTCCTTTCTCTTGTACCAGGACAGAAATGAGAAGACTTAGACCTTAGTTCTTTGCTGCATCCTTTTAAGGAACTTTCAGGAAATGCAGAAAGAGAGAGATAAGGATGTAAACTTTGCCTTAGAAGTAGATAAGTTTGTCCCAGACTTGATAATGCCATGAACACAAGGTATAGGACAACAAAAATGGTTAGAATAGAATAGAATATGTCAGTTTGTAGCTTTTCTAAGAGCAAACTCTGGGCTCTTGCCTTCTTGCGGCAATGATTTTTATTTTTCCTGACAGAAACCTGGCTGTTGAACTTACCAAGTCAGTAGGGTTTAGTTCACTCGTGTCAATGTGACCTATTATGTGAATGTATCATAGTTATTGAGTGAACGTACTGTGAGTTTGAGTCTAACGCAGGAATTAATTACCACTCAGAGGTATGCAGGGTCTGAGGCTCTGATTTTACACTGAGTTTTTTTAGCAATTCTGCATTTCCAACTCAAGGGGGGGACACCCAAACCAAAAAAGTCTGTCATCTGTTTGTTGCAGTCTAGACTCCAACTCTCTTAAGCCTATTATCTGCAAATATATTAACCCTTTAAGCATACCTTCTCAAAAGGAAATAGATTTTCTCCCCATTGGTGTAGTTACCACGTACAGAGTATCCCAAGGTCCAAAATCAGTGAAAACAAAAACATTTCAGATGGGCCATAATGGAAATGCAGTACTAGCTGGCCTGGTGTCTACAGTTTCTTCTGTGAGGACCTGATATCTGGGCTGGAGGGACCTCTCTCCTGACCCAGCTCATCTGAGCACAGCTTGTGTGAATACTTTGAGTCAACTGTTGTGGGTACACAGGTCAAACCTCAGTAATTTACCTGTCCTCACTGAGGTTTAGTCATGAGGGTTAGCTCACGATCATTAGATACAACAAGCTTAAAAATACAAATCCCAGAATTGTCTTGAATTTTATTTCTTTCTATACCACACCTTTTCTCTGATGTTCAGAAAAAACCACAATATAACTTTTCTTTTCTTTTTTTCTTTTTTTTTTCTTCTTTTTTTCTTTATTTTTTTTCATTACTGGCTTTTGTGATTAGTCCACTGCTTTATTTTAGTGGTAAGTCTTTGTTTTCCTTGATTGCCCATTCAATAAGCTCAAGAAATGAATGACCTGCAGTTTCCAAATTGAGCTATTTTTTTTTTTTCCCTGGGTTTGGTTCACTCTTCTTTTCCTTCCTTTAATGTGTAAATGCACTTATGAAATCATAGATAAGGCTAACTATCTCTAACTACATTACAAAAATGTAACTGATAGTTTGCCTCAGTATGCCTTCCCATCAGAAGACTGTCTTGTACTGCATTCAGCTTACTGCTAGTGCAGAGGGTCTCCGTTTGCTGGCGGATGTTTGGAGCATCCTTGTTGGACATGAAATTGTCCTCTTAATTGCAGTTCCTTTACTTCTCAATCTGTCATCCAAGTTCTTTGTGCCTCTTTTGTTTTGAATTATTTCATGTAGGTCCTTTGCCTCTCTTTCTTGTGTACTGTGCCAACAGGGTTTTTTTTAATCTTAGAGGAACACAGGATGCCTCATCTGTTCCAAATCAAATGCTGGCGATTTCTGTTCTCTTGCAGAGAACGGAGGTTCTGCTTTTGATCTAAGCCACAATTTATGGAAAGCAGGAATTTTTGAAGAGCACTTATACTATTCAGGTTCCGCTGTGCTTGCAACAACAGGAACCTGGACATAACAGACGAACAGATCCTGGCTTTAAATCACAGACCAGTTAGCTTCAACCTACAGTCACCTTAAAAAGCTTTAATTATCTCTAAATTTATAAAGGGCATGGCAGGGATACTCATATACTTTCTTATTCTCAACAATGCTGTGTTTTGCTGTACATGATTTAGTTGTGGGTGGACAAACCAAAGAGGACTAGGGTTGCACAGAGGGTTCCCCAGCACCTTCTGATGCAGGGGTGTCACTTGGCTGCTCCCAGTCAGGTCGATGAAACTGCTACTGGGAAAGCTGCTGACAAGGTCATCTTTAATCCCAAATGGGTGGGATTAGCAGAGATGTGCACCAGGAGGAGTTAAAAATTCTGGTGCTGTGAAAACTCATAGTTTTTGTGGTTGCAGGAGGGATGTTCCTTGCTCTGAGGCACATCAGGGAGCATGTGCAGGCAGTCACAGTGCTGCTTCTGTCATGATCAGCCATGTCCCCAGTGCTGAGAGATTTAGGACAATATGCAAAGGTCACGGATCGGCAGTTTCAACTCCCACAGCTGAAAACCAGGTAGTATCAAGTCTCATGAAATTTGATTTTCTGAAAGGTCAGCCCAGAGTAGTGCTGTATTTCTACTCAGGGCAATCCTCTGGGGTTTACGCTCCCTTACATGAAAATCCTGGCCACCAGCTTGACAGACATTGCATGACCTACCTGTGAGTTAACAGAAGGACCTTCTCTAAAACCCTGCAATGTGTGAATCCCTGCACTGTAATTTTAGGAGAAAATATGCTATTCTCAGGTAACTTTTAATCAATAGCTTATAATAATCATTCTGCAAAATCGTATTTGTGTAGCTCAAAAAACTATAACCAGAGTTGAATAGGTTAAAGAAACAGGAACCAAGTCTATCCCGGACTGATAGCAAACTTAACTTCCCTACAAGGTAACAATTTTGGAAAAAAAAGCTGGAAAGCTATGTTAAATATATTCCTGTTTATTTCTGAAATTATATCTCGTTTTGGCAAATACTGTGGTATACAGTTTTCTATATCTGGTAAATTTTATTTTGAAGAATGAAATTGTTGCAGAAATCCCTGATTTTGTTTGGAAATCTTCAGAAATAGAAACTTTTCTGAACAGTTTTCACCTGTGTTTTTCAGAATATTCCTAAGTATTTAATTTCATTCTTAGTCTTAATTGAAATTTCATTTTTCAACACAAACCATTAATTCCAGAATCCAACTAGGTTTAGTTTTAAGTGGATTCTGTACTTTAATAAACAGCATCCTACAAACATCTTATGGATGAGGCCTCATTTCTGGAGGCCTTGTTCTTGGCAGCCTAATCTCTTTTACAAGGAAAATGGGCAACTCTGCCTAGGCTGTCCTCTTTGCAACTCCAGACCCCACAGGTGACAGCCTCAGGATGCCTCCTCCTCCCTGAAAGTGTGGGAGTAGCAGGTGGTCTTGGCACCATTGGTTAATGACAACATGTAAACCCTGTGCTCAGACTACCCTAAACCTATTGGCATTTGGGTTTAATTAGATATTACAGTACTCCTGTTTCTCTCTGTGGTTTCCCCTGTGTGCTTCTGCAGTATATCTGTCATGGTTTAAACCCAGCTGGCAGCTAAGTCCTGCACAGCAGCTCACTTATTCTCCTCCAGTGGGATGGGGAAGCGAATCAGAAGAGTAAAAGTGAGAAAACTCACGGGTTGAAATAAAAACAGTTTAATAAGTAAAGCAAAAGCCATGCACACACACAAGTAAAGCAAACCAAGGAATTCATTCACCACTTCCAGTGGACAGGCAGGTGTTCAGCCATCTTTAGGGAAGCAGGGCTCCATCATGTGTAACTGTTACATGGGAAGACAAAACGCCATCACTCTGAACATTCCCCCTTCCTTCTTCCTCCAGCTTCACATGCTGAGCATAATGCATATGGTCTGCAATATTCCACTGGTCATTTGGTGTCAGCTCTCCTGGCTGTGTTCCTTCCCAACCCGATGTGCACCCCCAGATTACTCACTGGTGAGGTGGGGTGAGGAGCAGAAAAGTCCTTGACTCTGTGTAAGTGCTGCTCAGCAGTAATAAGAACATCCCTGTGTCATCAACAGTGTTTTTAGCACAAATCCATAACATAGCCCCATGCTAGTAGCTACTGTAAAGAAAATTAACTCTACTCCAGCCAAAGCCACAATATCTCTCTGTGGCCTTTTAATTACGGAAATAACTTACCAGGACAAAGCTTTTAAAAGACTGGTTGAGCAAAAAAAAATCAGCTGAATTTCACTTTATTTTCTGCCTGTCTCATTCCTTGGCAGAGGAATTAAGACTGAGTTTGGATCACAGGTGGCTGAAAGGTGTTGCCAGGTGCAGACGGGGCTGTCCTACCCCTGTGTCCTTATTTCAGGACTTTTCAAAGCCACTGTCACCTTTGACTGGTTTTCTGCTATCTCAAAGCTAAATAGCTTCTAAATTTAGCCCCAAAATCCTGGCTGGGTTCTCCTCTGGACCTCTTTTTTGACATTTCTACACATCTCCTTGGGTGTGCAGTGACACTCTTAATTACAGCTGTGGTTGCCAGGGAAGCTGTAAGCACAGAAACAGAGCCTGTAAAGAACCTGCCCTCCATTTCTTGTTTGACTAAGGATTTTTACATACGTATAACAGCGTCCAAAGAACACTTTTTTATTCCCTCTGTTTTCGTTTCCTTTCTTCTAAAATCTATTTGCCATATGAAAATTTGGCCACAGTTCTTCCTTCCTGGATGTTAAAAAGACTTATCAAATGAAATTGGATCACAAGACAACTGTTCAGACATTGCTATTCTCTATGTTTTTCTGGCAGTGGAATCAAAGGTGAACAGCCTTCAAAAAAGTTATTTCTGAGTGGGTCAAACTGGCTATCAGAGCAGTTTGTTTAGTACAAGTTAGGACCTCCCCTGAGGCATTACTATGTAGAAGTGCACATACTTCCAGACCTTTATCTTCTTAGAGAAAGCAAGCAAGTATCTTATGAGGAAATAATTTAGACAATTAGCTATTTGAGCAGGATCCTCTGTAATGCTGTGTTTAGTCACAATGATGTCTGTTACTTCTTGGCTCTAAATACAGATCTTTATAGCATGTCTTTTTGCCCAAATTTCTCTTATGCTTTTTGCTGCATTTCATAAAGTGACCCTTTCAAAGACGTGGCAGTACCAGACTATGCAAAGGAATGATTTTTTTACGAACCCCAAACAGGCTTTCTTGTGTTTGATGATCACTGACAGCCTCCAGTTGCTGGATTACCGCTATTCATCCTTGCTCATGTTGGTGCCTTTTGTTTCTATTATTAGGCTCAGTCAGTTTTTGTCTATTTTTGACAAGTTGATTAAAGCTCTTCCATGGGAGTAGGGAATGTTTTAGTGTAGAAAGAGTAACTTGGCATAGAAATAGTCTACTGGAGGTTTAGGAGAGTTTTGATAGCAAGTTAATGCACTGGACAATCTACTGCCCTGGTTTCTGAGAGTATCTCTTTGAAATGTGGCTTGTCTCTTTGTCCTTAAGAATGCATTTGTCACAAATACAGCCTGTTATGAAACAAGGCTCTAATAAAATGTTACAATACAAAGACAGATTTAGAATAATCATTTTTCTCTTCCTATGTGTCATTCCATTTAATATGCTATATTGGGAGTATGAAAAAATACTGGTTTAGCCTAACTCCTTTCGTGAATTATGTACTCCAGTGTTGAGACCTCTACACTTTCCCTGCTCATGGACAACTTCATGATCCATGTGTAGCTGTACTGGGAAGTGACGTGTACTGGTTCACGGGATTCCTCTCATATCTTACATGGGTTTTTTTGCAGTGTTTTTAACCTAATTGCCTTTTATACAGCTCTGAAGAACAGGAATTTCAGGCAAATAAACAGATGACAAATCATTTTTAAGTGGAAAGTTACAATTTACATCTTTACAATCTTTACTGCAGGTGAAGAGTCTTGTGGCAGTTGGACATAGTAGGCAATTCTAGTGGATTTCAGTGAAAGTTAGTAGGTTTCACATCTGACATATTTGGAAGATCTTCAGAAGCAACACCATGTGTTTCTGCTTGTATGGAATGAGAGTCCTACAAAAATAAGAATTCCAGGTTTGGCACATAGGCCAGTGTCTGAATAAAGTGAGCTGACTGCCTAAGCAGTAATGTGTTTGCTGGAGTGCTGCATATGGCAATAAAGTTAGCATGGCAGGGGGAGGTGGGCACGTAATGGATATCTTTTAAGGTGCCTGATGTAGTCTGCTTGATCAAAGAGTTTGGGAAAGCAACTGAGAAACACAACAGCTGAATTTAGAAGATTGGAGGAAATTAGTCTGAATGAGGAAATCTGGATAAAATTAAACTTCAGCTCTGGCTGCTCTCAGGATTATCGTGATGATATTGATGAGTAACTGAGAATTTATCCTACCTTAGTCTATTCCTGGGTTTGAGATAGATACGCTTTGAAATCTCTCCATCCTCCAAGGTTTGCAAATAAGGATGGTATAAATTAAGTTACTGAGAGCCTGGTTTGCAAAACTTGTAGTATCCCTCAGTACAGACAGAGATTCCCTTTGTGAAATATTGGAACTCATTTGTATTTGGTAATATGGAGGAGTGACCATTAAAAATTGTATTATTTGACAAGGTTGCATCGCTTTTGGGTTCTGTCTGAATTTGTTGAAATTCTCTAGCAGAGGAGGTTGAAATACACAAGCAGTGTTCAAAGTCATGCTGCAAAATTGAAACAAAAGTCTATCAGGAATTCATTACATCAGTACTCTGTGCTAACATCACAAAAATGTCCTATTTCCATCTCAAGGTTTTCCATCATCTAAATGAGTTGTACTGCTCTCCCCATGCCTATGCTGTGGAAAAACAGGACTGTTCTCTTTCATAAAATCCTGTTTCCACCACATGTTTTTTATAGTACAGCTTTATTTAAGGAGGTCAGATGCCTTTGTATCCCTGCCTCTGTAGCAAGGTGACCTCTATTAGCAAGAGTGAAACTCCTTCTCCAAGCAGGCTGGACCTTCACAGCAGCTACCTGGCTGTGAAAGTGCTCACAGATCTTCCTAATGCTGGTAATGGTTAGTGACATCTTTCAAACAGCGCCAGTATAATTAAAGCATGTAGTTAGGTTTCTCATTTAGTGTCAATTAGATGAGAAGGAGTTGAGGCAGTGTATTGATTTAAAGGTATTGATCCGAGAGGTCACTGTGTCACTCACCTCCCGTGTCAGCGGGGAGGGGGGCTGTGGGTTTTGCTGTGGGTTTCACTGTGGGTTCAGAAGCTTCTCCCTGCCTTTTCAGTGCTGGTGTGGCCTGCGCTTGAACAGAGGCCCTTTTACACTCAGTAATACCTTTTGAGTTTGTAAATTAAAGGACTAGGAACATACACTTAAAGATACAAAAGTTTTCTTTCATGTTGTTATGAGCCTTCTTGATAATATTAATTGCACATGAGTCTAACTGCTTTGTGTTCTTTCTTTTGCAGACTCATCTGCAAAAAAAAATCTGTTGCATTATTTTGTCTGAAATAAAAGCAGTATTATAATGCATAATACATGCTGATTATCAGGATACAAGGAAATGCATCAGCATTTCCCATTCTGTAAAATGGAAACCATCACATTGTTGTCCAAGGGAAGTTGTCTAAATGAGGCTTGTCTGTGTCTTGGGGTTGCAGCTTGGCAGCTGAAATGAGGTGGCATATTGTACTGACAGTGCCTAACATTGTATCTTTAGAAACTGGCAGAAGGATGCTCTCTGCGGAGGGGCCCCAAGTTCTGCAATTGAGTTTCTTAGTGTGCTCCAGCAGAGCCTGAAACCATTGACCTTCAGGCTATATATGATTTACTGATGGTGGTAGATATTTTTGGTGACATTTGGCAGCAGCTTTCTCCCAGGGATGGACCCTTGACTCTGGAAGATGCTTCCTGCCTGGTCCAAATTGCCCAAGTCTATATTGATCTTCAGAGCACTCTGCAATGCACATCTATTTTGGAGCTGCTGTGCAGTTGGGCTACTGAAAGAAGTAAGATGTATGAGAAAGAGGGGAATTTGATGGTATGTGGACAATTTAATTTTTTCCTCATGATGTACTGTGGAAGTGTGTTCAGCCCTTAAAAAACAGTCTTGGTTTTTTCTATAAATCTCACAATAATAATAAAAAATAAACACTATCTCAGGTTTGTTTTAAAATCTGCTTTTATTATGAATTGAGTAGCCTGAAGAATGTATATGCTAAATAATTCATAATAAAGTACAGTGGGATGAGTTTCTTTCCTGATATACAAAGGGTGACAACGCTGATAAAGATAAAAAAGCTATTCAATTTTGTTTGAACAAAGTAGATAATTTTCCCGGTGGCTGGGTGATGAGCAAAGTGCATGTAAAATCACAGCTGAGCTACTATCCTAACTGCTGTTGAGCCCTGTGGATGATTTTTTATTTGAGTAAGGACTTTCTTAAGATACCAGGGCTCCCAAACAGCCAGCCCAACCCTTCACTGGGGGGGCAGCTCCACGAGGAGGGGGAATCATTTCCACAGCTGGTTTTTGGAGCCTACGCAAATTTGCGCAGTGGATTTCTGCCTCTGTGCGTCCAAAGTTCCCTGTGAGATGAATGCACGCTGTGAAGTCCTAGTTATTTGCACTATTTATTTAGACTCAGAAGGCAGCAGACGAGTCCCTCTTCTCCAGAAGAGTTCTCAGCTTGTTCTGCAATCTCTTACAAGGAATGTGCTAATTAATGGAGCTTTCCTTATTTAGTTAAAAGATTAAATATATCAGCTATTATGGTTGTATGTAACAGAAAGTGTAAGCTTGCAAGTTCTTTAAGGAAGAAAACATAATGCAAAATCAAAAGAAATTAGGAATCATAATGCAAAGTCAGCATCAACACAACTGCCTCATCAGGATTTATAGAGACTGTGAAATTGAGCAATAAAACCAACCTTTGGATGAATTTCAATAACAATAATGTTGTGTTAAACTTACCAGCGTTTTTTACAAGTCCTCTCTGGTCTATTTAGAATCTATAATCAGTCTGCTATGAGATAATGAGAGCATGTGCCTCTTTGTTGAGAAAAGCAAGTGGGAATAATTTAGCTAAGGGTCAATTATTTGAGCTTTGCAAAATGTTTGATGTGAAAGTGTTTTTTCTGTTTTGTTTTTTTTTTTTTTTTTTGCTTGTGCATTTACTGAATGCATTCATTAGATTATCTCTTAAATTTCTACTAATAATGCACAAAATCTCTCAAATCCTTCCATATTAAAAACACCAAACCCAACAACAACAACAAAAAAAACCCCACAAAATGCCAAAAAAAACAACACAAAAAAACCCACCAAAAAACCTAACTCCCAAACAGTTAAACATTTGTTCCATGGCAATATTACATCCTTTTCAGATGCAGCTGAAGTTGTTAGCAACTTTGACTCCCAGACTTGTTGTAAATGTCCTTCAGTTAATAATGTTCTCCCTTGAAGGAGGATTTAAATGTTTGGACCTGGATTGCTTAGGGCAAGGTGCTCTCCTTGTATGCCGTGCTGTGGGGCCCAAGCAGCTGGTGGCTGCTTTAGCAGCAGCACATTGGGAAAACCCTAGCTTTAGAACTATGATCAGCTGGTGGAGTTAATCTGCTGTCTATGCTTGATTCTATGTTTTAACCTGAATTAAAACGTAAGGTTTGCTTTGTAGGAGATCCCAAAGGTTCAGCTGAATAGAATCTGGCCCACTGAGTGCCATGGTCCACTAGGTCTCCTTTATAAAGTCTTTAGCTATTCAAGTTTCAGCACTGCAGGGATTTAATGGTGTTATTCTATGTATTTCACAGTTAGTAACCAAATGAATATTAATATTAATTGCAAAATGAATCAACTTTTACCCCTCTACCTTTAACCTTTGTAATTAGAAACATTTCTTCTGTGTCACTGTCCACTATGCTGCTCTCCTGTTTCTCAGCGATCTCTTTTATCCTATAGACTTCAAGGGAAATTAGTAGTGTTATCACCAGTCGTGGTTGCAGTGATGCACTGAATTGTCCCTCTCATAGTAATGACCTTGAGTTCTATGAAGCACCTCAAGGTTTACTAAAAAAAGTAGAACCACTAGAAGCTTGTTAATTGAAATGATGAAATATGTTAGAGATGATACAAATGAGTTTAATGCCAATTCAATTAGAAGTGCATCTGTTTCCAAAGTTGCTAGAAAAATGTTTATTTTCAAATCACTTTTAAGTCAGCCTCTTGGAATCCCGTTGGCATTGTTGTTTAATGCTGTGTGCAGACCTTACACCTGCAGCAAATTTATCATTTGGAAGTGCAACAATCAGGTGGAAGCCAGTGTCTTAGCTTGTAAACCTACTAATCGCCTGCTTCTCCCACCCTGCTCCATTTGCAAATATAGAGGGACATGCAAGGACACTGCAGCCGCTTGCTGGCTGTGCCTGATGTGATATGTATGGTGTCTTGTGTAGATGGGAAAGAAATTGTGCTACTGCAAAAATTCCCTCCAGCGCTGCAGTGCAACCCACAGCCTCTTTGTGCTTCTGTGCTGCTGACACCTACCAGCCCATCATCCAGCTGCCTCCTATTGCCATGGCTCTTTTGCGTTGCACAGCAAAAATGAGACAATAGTCTTTATGGCATGTATTTGAGCCTTAACCTCTGACACCTACCAGACCATCATCCTCACTTTATTCGTCTACCTGCTATTGCTTTGACTCTTGGGCTGCACAGAAGAAACAAGATGAGTAGCAATGGGTGCTACGTTGTGTGTTTGAGCCTTCCCAGTACATCCTGTGTAAACTGTGGGTGCTTTGTTTATAATAGACATTTTAAGGAAGAGATTCCATTTGTGGCTTGTAGAGCAACAAACTCATTGTTCGTAATGAATAAATAATAGTAAAATGAGCTGTGCAGCCTAGGTAAATGCATTTGTTCATCCCATTACATTGGCAGTGTCTCAGTAGTAACACAATAGCACTTAAACATAGAAAAGGCTTATTTGATCATCCAGCTCATTTTTCCTGCCAATTCAGGACTATTCCCAGTAGCATATTTCAAAGTGCCTACTTAAATATGCAATGCACTGGTGTTTCTGTCGCTACCTCCTGTGACATCTTGTGCACAGCTCCAACTCTGTGGTGTTCAGGAGCCTGCCCTTGGTTCAGATAGGACAGAGGCTCTTTTATCTTGTTTCTAAATTGAATGAGCTTTATTTTAACAGCGCTTGCAATTTTGAGGACTAAAAGAGGTTAAAGGAAGTTTCAAGTAATAATATAAGGACACATGGAAAACAGGCTGAAGTGGGCTGGGAAGAAGAGGATATCTTTATCCATAGAATGTCTTGGAAACTCAACAAATTTTTGGTACCAGGTTCTGCAACGGAAAGAAAATGGGCATTGAGCAAGATGTTTAAGGATGACACTGACAAAAGCAGCTGCGTAAACTCAACCTTAAGTTAGTGTCCCCAGACTGAGCGACAGTAACTCAGAAATGTGTTTGTGCTATATCCTTTATTCATATAATGTTACGGTAAGAAGTATTTCTCTGGGTAATAGCCTGAATGTAGAATTCTTTGTTAATAGGTTGCTTTTAATAGCATATCTCCCTTGTTACAAGTTTTCTAGGCATGCCAGTGCTAGGAATATTGTGTATCTCTGACAATAGCAAGCCATTGCTTGGCTCCTACAGAAAAAAAATCCACCATCCTATTCTCATAGTCAATGGATGAGCTGAGTACAACATAATTTACCAGTTCTCATAAAAAGATATCCATAAAGGCATCCCCTATCTGAGCAGAGGGGATACATCACAGAAAGAATTTTGGAGGAAAATTTTTGTTGAATGAAATCTTTGATCCTTGGGTATCTCGGCATAGGATTATCCTCAAGTGATTCATAGAAGAAGTAATGACAGCCTGTGAGAAGAGCTTGGAAGTAAGTTATGTTCCCATTTTGATTCTGAAGCATTATTCACTATGGAAAATTGGCTTCCTCTGGGTAGTATCGTAATTTAATGCTCTATTAGCTGGCTGTTATTTGTTTATACTTAATGTAATTTAGAAATATGGGTGAGGAAACTCAAAAAGTAATGAACTGGCCACTTAGCAACAGGATGCCTTTAGAAATTCTGTGGTTTCCTGAGAGATCTCCACAGCAATTCCCAGGGATGGAATACAATAGGCTTCTTTAGTTTTGTTTATTAGAACTTTTCCTTCCTCTTCTTTATAATTTTTTGTATTATATTTCTTTTTTTGTCTTATATTTCTTTTTACTATAGAGGTACGTCTTGAACTGCCAATGGGCTTAGCCCATTTTGCCTTCACTGATAAGTTGATAACCCCTCTGTCTAATTCTACTTTGAAACAAGGCACTTTCTTTGTTTCTGTTGAGAGTTAATTACCTAGGCTGTCACACAGCCCAAGAAAAAATGATATTTCAAACGGTGGTGGAACAGAACTCTTTGGAGAACTGCCTAGGAAATGCTTCTCATAAATCTATCATGACAAAATTTCTTTTACTTATCATAATGAGTTGCTTTGAGTGGCAACCTAAGCAGGTGGAGTAGAAGATTAGTGGGATATTTGGGAGTTTCATTTGGGGAAAAACAGCAAATCCATTTTGGAAATATTTGTGTATGTGTGTGCATGGCTATAACCTCACCTAGATGAGAATACAAAGCATACAAAGTGGAAATATATCAAGCATGCAAACACCATGGTAATGGAATGTCATGTGAAAGAGGGGGGAGATTTCCTCAACTGTCTATCAGCACCTCAGGAAAGCTGAGACACTTGTGCCCAACCAGTCTGTCAGTCCCGTTATAGGGACCCTTCCCTGAACCGTCCTGCTGGATCTGGTGATTTGACTGACTTGTTCAGGGAAACACACCAGCAGCATAAGGGGGACCCCTCAGGGGGTCTTCCCACTTTATTCAAGTATGTTACCCACTGACGATGCTAGTGCCCATGAAGGACCAACACTAACAGTTTATGGAATCACACTATTAATATAGAATCATGACCAATTAATGTTTGTGATTGCCGGTGGTAGGGACTGTCTGCAAAAACAAGCTTGAAGTGATAAACAACCAGACTATAATCACTAATAACAGCTGGTGTGAGTTAGTTATTTAGCGCACATAAAGTTCTTACCCAGTAGGCATCCCTATGGGGGAGAAAACAGGTTTGGTCCATCGACTGATCCCAGAAGTTACGATGGAGTCTTCCCTATCTGCCCCCTGCCCATTCACTTTTATACTTTTCTTTACTCTCAGGTGGAGCTTGAGTGACTAGTCGTACATTATTTAATTATTGATTGGTGTAAAATTCTCTCACTTCTCATTTAAAGATACAGACAATAAAAAATATAAAGCATATGTTCAGTGAGGGGTAGTCGTACCTTGGAGGCGGGTAACTTTGGGATGGAGGTCTGCATTAGTGTTATAATGAGATTATAATGAGCAAGGTTTACCTAAAGAAAGTGGTAGGACGAGGGGTAATGGGTTTAAATGGGTTCAAGAAGGGAAGTTCAGGTTACATATAAGGAAGAAGTCCTTTACTGTGAGGGTGCTGAGGCACTAGAACAGGCTGCCCAGAGAAGTGGTAAATGCTCCATCCCTGGCAGTGTTCAAGGCCACGTTGGACAGAGCCTTGGATGACTTGGACTAGTGTGAGGCATCCCTGCCCATGGCAGGGGAGTTGGAACTAGATAATCTTAAGGTCCTTTCCAACCCAAACAATTCTATGATTCTGTGATTCTATGATTTTGCCACAGTTGTTGGCTTAGCAACTGACATGTTTTCTTATAGTTCCCATTTGACAGCTGCTGTGCACCTTATCAGCTGCATGGTACCATCAAGTTCCCAATCCTGCAGGGAGTACAACAGGCTGCAGTTTCTCCACTCTGCTCCACCCTCCATTGCTCCTCTAGGATAGCAGGGTGTGATGCATAGGGAATCATGGTGGAGTGGGTTCTATGCATGCCAGCCATCCTGAAAGTGAAAACCCTAAAAAGGTTTCTATAATATTACAAATTCTGTTAGACCCCAGTTTTCTCTAATTTCCTCTCTCCCCCACCAGTGATTTTCCCATGGTCAGAAATAATTAAGATACCCAATTCTGGTGACTTTGGAGCTGCAAATGAAAAGGCAGTGCAACACATGAAGATAAAAGGTAGCACAGAAAATCAGAACACACTGTATGGGGACAGGTCTGCAGCTTTAGGGAAGAGTTACAGCATGAATTACTGGAGAAATGATTGCAGCTGTCAGGGTACAGGGTAGCCGCTGTAAAGGAAGAGGGAACAGTACCATCATGAAGGAAAAAAAGAGAAGAAACACAGCATCATTGAACTGAAGGAGGGAACTGTTGTTTCTAGCATTTTTAAGGCACCGTTTACAAAAACAGCACCAGTATTTCTTGTACTTCTTCTAGAAAGAGGATGTTTTCTGGTAGGGGATACCTAAATAATCATGAAACCTTTCTTGATGCTGACTTCAGTCAATGCTGCCGTAGGTCAATGCTCAGGATGTAACACAGTCCTGGTTTGGAGTAAGTAAGATTCAGGCATGGCAAAGTCAGTAAATACAGCTCCAGGCTGAAATAATCATAGTGTCTCAGCTTCAGTGTTTCCTAGTTGTTTGAGGTTATTATCTGGGGGGTTTAGAGGGCAGTTGCTTCTGTGTTGGATTTTTCTGGGCTTTGATTTTTGTGTTTTGTTTGGTTTCTTTTCCCTCTCTGCTGCACCTTGATAGAGTGGGGAAACCCTTCATAAAAGAGTAATTGAATGAGCTAATTTGGTATTCTGTAGGTAAGGAATGTAGAAGGAGCGTTAGTGTGATGAAAACCAAACAGAAAGAAGGCATAAAAATGAGAAACATCAGAAATACGGTAGGGATGAAATTCAGTTATTTCCGTGACCATCATTGCCGGAGCTGTCAGAGGGTCAAAGCTGCCTTTAATAAAGGCTGATCTTAGCAGCCACTGACTTTCATGGTCTAACATGAAATCTCTTTTTTGTTTAAATTAAAATAGTACATACAGACATGTCAAGCAGGTAATAGAAACTCAAGGAGTATGAATGCAGCATGGTAAGCAGGAAGATGCAGGAGTTATTCCAGACTGCCAGCCTGAGACTGGTGACAGTAATTCCACAGAGACCCTAGGGCTTGGTGACCCTCCACTGCCTTTCTGCCCACCAGGAGCTCCATGGCCAGTGCTGGGCTCTGCAAAATCTCTTTTCCCGTATGCCAGCTCCTAAAACAGCTATGGGGTTGTGCCTCAATGGAGGAACCTTGTTTTTTTCCCAGTGAAACCCTGTTGGTTTATAATTTGGCAAGGTTTTGGTCCTTCGGATGTCTGGAATTCTGACTTTAAAAGGTGATGATCTTGGAATGACTTATATATGAAGCCAGGTAAAGGTGAAAAAGAAGCTTCAAAATGCCATTTATGAAACCTAGATTAGGCAAAACAATTGTATACAAAGATGTATAAAGAGAACTACCAGAAAGAAGTGGGAAGCAGGTTTCATCTGCTTATCCCAAGAATTAGTTCTTCCAATACATAAAATGGCCTAGAAGAAGGTTGTAGAGGGACTTTTTATAAGAGCAAGTAATGATAGGACAAGGGGTAATGGCTTTAAACTAAAAAGGGGTAGGTTTAGATTAGGTACAAGGTGGAAGTTCTTCACTGTGTGGGTGGCGAGGCACTGGAACAGGTTGCCCAGAGAAGTTGTGGATGCCCCATCCATCCTTGGAAGTGTTCAAGGTCAGGTTGGACGGTATTTGAGCAACCTGGTCTAGTGGAAGGTGTCCTTGCCCATGGCAGGGGGGTTGGATCTAGGTGTTCTTTAAGGTCCCTTCCAACACAAAAAAGGAAAAGAGAAGATTTTAAATTTAAGAGTCTGGAACTGCTCCAGCTGGCAGGCTGCAGGCAGGTCCCTCACATGCGTGCAAGCTGCTGACAGCACAGCTCTGGTGCCTCCACTGTCCCGTGGTTCTGTCTGCTGGGAAGAGAGCTGCTGACTCCCTGCCGATGCCAGCTCTGGAGATGGCTAGCATTATGCCCACAATCTCATAGGGGAGATAATTACCACCTGTTGATGAGCACCAGCTTCACAACAGATACTTTGACAAGTGTGAGTCCCTTATATCAGTCAGTTTTGTCACAGCCTTTATTGGACTAAACCAAGTAGAAATTAGATTTAGTCACTGCTGTTCTTTACAAATAATAGTACCATAATCTTGTGTTAGGAAGGTGTTGTCAGCCTGCCAAATGTCTTCTCTTTAAGAAGTTCTTATTTTGTGTTGATTACACAGATTGCTGTGAGACAACAGAGGATCAGAATTCATTAGCTGCAGTGATTAAAACCTTTCTTAAATTTTTGCTTTAGGTTACATTGAAGAATCTTGCACAGTCCCTTGCCCATTTGATTGCAAATTAAGCGATTGGTCCAGTTGGTCCCCTTGCAGCTCTTCTTGTGGACCAGGGCTGAAAGTCCGATACAAGTGGCTCAAGGAGAAGCCTTACAATGGAGGTCGTCCCTGCCCAAAGCTGGATCTCAAGAATCAGGTGAGCGGCACTAAATAGCCAACAGAATTCTCTCTGTACTTACTGTATTTTTAATTGTGATGGAAAGGTGTTGGTGAAGAAACTGAAAACAGGAGTTATCTTTGGGATCATACCTTGTGTTAGATTTTGGAGGCAGTCCTCAAACTTCTTGAGGATTGAGGGGGAGATGCTCGTGTAAGAGCAGAATTTGATCTGAAACACATATGTCTTACATGAAGAAATATGTATCTCTCTCCCAGAGCACAGTAAGCCCTGGATGAGTAATCCCACCTGGACAGTGTGTGGGCATCAGAGAGCTCAGATGTCATGGATATTTTAGAACTTCTTAATTCTCTCTGAGACTATGGTTGCTGCAGAAGCATTTGTGAAATATATATATTGCTAGTTTTAGCAACATCCTTCAACACAACACAAGTTCCCTTGAACATTAATCTTTGTGTATTCAATACTGAGGTATCCCATCAGAGGAAAGTAATCTCTAAATAGCTACTCTTAAGGAAAGATCAGCATCTATTTAAATGCTACTTAATGCTGTATGCATTTCTGAAAAACTAATAGTGATTTCCTACATGTGCTGATTAATTCTCAATGCTAATTAATGGCGATGAAGTACTATTTAGTTTTGCCTGTACTTTATTTCAGGTTCAGCTATGAAAATTAATTGGACAGAAACAGTCATGCTGAAGGGATTTCAAATATATGTTATGAATATATATATAATATATTGCATAGTGTGTGTAAAAGGACTTTAATAGTATTCATACCAAGATTTATTTGTGTAGTGGCTTGTAGACGCTAGAGCTGGTGAATCCAGTTGTTTTTCTGCGCAACTGTTGCTGCAGCAGTCCTGTCCTGAGTTTCAGCACCACTTCTAACATCTGATTCTCAACTTGCCTCATTTTCTTCACTTTTTTTTTTTTTTTCTGAGAAACTTGGTAAATACTTTTCTTTTTCCTTATTACTATTTGTAATTCATAGGCAGTAGCCTAACAGAAGCAGCAGGGACTACAAAAATATAAAACTGCAATAAAGTGTATGTTGTCCATACCTCGGTGCTTTTCTTAATAGATCAGACAGATCACCAAAGAGGCAAAATGAAATCCCACAGTAAGTTGTATGGTAACAGTAAGCTCCTTTGTAATGAAAAGATACTGGGGTTTTTACCCATAGACACAGCAGACTACTTCCATTAAAAGTAAACTTACTGCTATAAAGTGTTGCCTATTCCCATACACATTAGATTTGCTAGTTTCAAAAGCCTTTCAGAAGATATTAAAGGAAAGAAATTGTTTAAACTTGGAAATTATGTCTTTGTATGGTTTATTGGTGCACTGTGCTTGTAAAGTACTGCAGCTGGTATTAATATAAACACAGTTGGTGCTTTTTGCCACTTTGTTGAGAACACACATCTTGATATAAAACACACTGAATTCGTTAAAGGGCTTTCTATTGCAGTCTCAAGTAGTGACACCTTAGAATTACATTAAGGTTTCTTTAGATTTGTGACTTTGTTTTTCGAAGTGTTTTTTTTTGTTTGGGTGTTTTTTGTTTTTTGGTTTTTTTTTTTGTTTCTTTGTATGTGGGTTTGGGTTCTTTTTTAGGATAGAAACAGGAACTGTTTCTAGCTGGTTTAGTGCACAAAGGGATTACCTGTTTCCAATTTAGATTTATAGGACTGGATCAGATTCTATATATTTCAGAGCTTTTAGAGTAAGAAGAAATTGTTGTGCTAGTAAGAAAAATGTGTGTGTATATATATATATGTATATACATGTATGTACACTTAGATATGCACAAATATACACATATTGCATTGATATTCTATTCATTGCCTCCTTCGCAAAATCCTTTGCACAGTTTGGAAGAAGTTTTGCTCTGCACCCACCGGACTTTGACTTCCAGCACAGATTTAGACACACTGAGGTCCTTAGGCACACTGCAGCATGCACAAGTTGCCTACCCAGATGGTAAACTAAATTAGCTATCCCACTGCTGATTAGCTAAGATGGACACATATTATTAATCCACTGCAAGGCAGGATGCCTTCTGTTTCCTCTGGTCTGGGCGGTGTTTAAAACCTACAGCAAAGCTCTATAGATTCTTTACATAAAAAATGTGACATCTTAGTTATTTTTATATAATCTGGGTAAAATATCTGCTGTAAAATACTTGCTTCTGTTTGATATCAGACATGGGAAAAGCTAAATCACCTTGGTGCTGAGATTTGCTCTTTCACTGGCTGCTCTGTTATATTGTGGTTTATGCATTTGATAAAGACATTACATAAACTTAGAACAAATAATAAACTCCTCAGTGTCCCTTATTATTTCCTGTTGTACTTTAAGGTTTTGTTCAGTTTTTTTGTTTGTTTGTGGTTTTGGGGTTTTTTTTTGTTTGTTTGTTTGGTTTTTTTTTTCTTTTTTAAATCATTGCTCCTGAGCTTGGGTATTGTTATTGCTTAATCAGTTACTTAGGAGAACTTTCTGTTTTCCAGTGTCTTATAATTAAAGCCCTCAGTCTGTTTGTGTCTTTTTCTCATTAAGCCAAATAATCTTTTTACCCTGTTCTTATGAAGAGTATTTTCTAGGCCTCTTGGCAGACCCTTGTATGTCTCTTAATGCCTTTCAGATATTTGACATAAAGTTAACTAGAGAGAGCATTACTTGAAACACTGCTCCAGCAATTCTCTCTTACAATTTCCCACTATATCTGAGGCCCTGCCAATACAGATACATGAGCAAAGCTACTGCTTTGGAGAGAGGGGCAATTTGCATGATCAAAACAATTTATCTGATGATGTAAGTGATTATTTGAGTCACACAAACTCTTTCATAAAAGACTATCCTCATAGAGTCACTTCAGCTTGCCAGTAGTACAGCTTGCTCGTGTATTTAGGACAGAACTTTTTATCAAAGGTTTAGTTTCATACAGAGATAATGACATATCCTATTACTGCATGATATTCCTTGGGGTTTATACTCTTAATTCCACAAAGGTTTTGGTTCCACGGGGGTTTTGGCTGTTCTGATCTCGAAGCCATCCTTTTGGATGTCATCATTCTCCCCACCCCTGCCTGTAGAGCCTCTCAAGCAGTCCACTTCTTTGCAGTAGTTGTGAGATGTAAACTCAGTTAGGAGAATTAATTCAGCTTTTATGTGTTTTTTCTCATTATAGTTGATGAACTAAGTTGTGTCCTTACAGATTTTATTCTACGTTTTATTATTTTCTAAGTGACAAACAGTTTGCGTGGGCTGTATGCACTTGGTATGCTGATTTGATATAGTCACTTCAGACTTAAACTTCCTCTGTGTTGTTGCCCTGTGAAATTAAAATTACAATATCTGGAGGAAGAGATGACAGTATTTTAATGCAGATCCATGTCATATGTTGAATTACTTTCGTTTTGCACCTCTGAAAATTGTCGAAGAGTTGACTAACTACCTTTTGATCCATTTCTTAAAGAAAATAGGCATTGCATGTAGAAGCTGTGCAACTCTTATCTAAGGATATGATTGCTTCTGAAGAGCCAATTGGATTATGGGGTCAGCTGGCAGATGTTCTTGGCTGTGCAATGCATGTTAAAAAGGTGTAGCATTTACATTTTTCTATTTCTACTCTTATTTGAGTGCACTTACACAGCATGCAGTTTCTAAGCTATTTAATATGTAGTTCTACATGATGAAAGGTTAAATATGAGTTATGGGGGGTTTATTGCCTGAATATTCTTTTATAGGTTTTTAGGATTACTACAGGAAAATGCATCTTATTTTAAAGACTCATGAATTCCAAGGATTATTTTTTTATTGATTGCTGTAATATATATTCTTGTCAAGATTCTCCCTCCTTCTCCTTCCTCCCCCTCTCTCTTACCCGGTCCTGCTAAAGAACAAGTATCATAGCAAGTAGTTTATTCCCTGTATATATACACTGTATATATTTAAACAAGCATTTTTAAAGGATTGAGAGCATTTGTAACAGCATGCATAGCAGGAAAAAATGTAATGGTTTTAGAAATTTAAACTTACTGCTTTCTTTAAAATTAATATTTTATTCTTAATGACATTTTCCAGTGTTCACTGTAGAATATGAGAAATACAGACACGTTGCACATTATGATTGCAAGTGCTTCTCCTGAAATTGCATACAGAAGTTTAACGAAAGGGAAAAGAAAGGCAGTGGTAGATTTACAGAACAGATCTCTTAGATGCAGGTGCAAATATGTATGAATTTCTTGTAAGCTCTTCCTAGAAATTGACTGGTTTAGTCCTTGCACTTCAGAGAAAACAATATTTTTTTTTAATCAGCAAAATATTTCAGATTTCTTTTCATAAGTGAAAATCTTACAAAATTACAGGCTTTAAAACCTCGCCATTAGAATGGATAAGACTGGATGGGCTTGCAGAGTGCTGTTAACTGTAGAAGTCACAGTCTCTTGCAAGGCAAAGCTGGGCTTGGGCTAGAGGTGGAGAGGGGGGTTGTGTGCTCTTTTCCCTTTTCTAATCTGTAATGTTAGGAAAGGTCTGTTCAGGAAAGAAGGGCTGAATTCCTGAACAGCCTTCCTGAAAGGCCTCTTGTTTCTTTTTGTTCAAGAAAACGCTTTTCATATTTCCTTAAAAAAAAAAAAAAAAAAAAAAAACCAAAAAAAAACCCCACCCAAAAAAACCCCAAACTGCAAAGAAAACCAACACAGATTTGCTAACATTCAGTAGCCATTTCTCTGGGCAATTTTTGGCTCACGTTTGCCAATCTTAAGTCTCCATGATCCAGAAATGCCCTTAGACTGTGTCAAAGGAATTTGCTTAAGGAAGAGCAGTGTGGCACGGCTTACCACAAGGCACTGTAATGAAACAAGATCCACTTTTTTGTAGGTTGGTAACTGTTCTCAGAGCAATAATTTTATATACAATAAAGTTTATGAATAAGCAACATAGGACACTACTGTCTTTCACCTGTTTTCCTTCCTTCAAGTTAGGTTCTTGTCCTTACTTGCTGACAGTCTTTCATTTATCTTTGTCCCCTCTCTGATTGTGAATTATTAAAATAGTATTTATTCTCTTAATTTTGACTGTGTCTGACTATAAAAGAGTTCATTTTCATGCTTTGTTGTGGTGTAGTACTTGACTGTACTATTCCCTTGCATAAATACATCTTTTATACCTGTCTCTGTATGTATATACATGCTCTCTGAAGCGTTTTCAAAACTGTTAGGCTCCTGTGTTAGAAGTTAAGTTTGAACCCAGCATCTTTCATTGCTGTCACTAAATTAGCTCATGGATATGAGCTATATCACAATCCATGGATAGTAAGTCGCATGTATAACCCTTGCATCTCAGTATCAGAATCTGGTTTTCAAGAACATTATTAATAACGTACTAGCTATAAATAGCTCCTTGTAAAGCACTACTTTTTATAATAGAGATTTCTGATTTTCAAAAAAGTTGCTGAACTTTTTTGAGGTGCTAAATATCTCTTCATCTCACAGATTTCAGCTGCCTATAGTTTATTTCTGAGCCCAGTCCTATACTACTGTATCAGTAGCATTGGCTGTGTAAGATACCCTTCTGTGTGGCATGCAAGGACATGTCTGACCTATATTTTCCTCTGGGTCTGCCTGTCAACACTCACTTGCTTTGCGTACAACTTAACTTTGCAAACAAAAATCCTGTTGTTAATCTTGGGTTTACCTTCAGAAGGTCTGATTTCCTCCCACACTGCCTGAAAGGAAGGAATTACAGCATTAAAAAAAAATAAATAAAATTGTCCTCCAATTCTAATGTGGTTTTACAGTGTCATGAAAATGAAAAGGTTTTTTGCCTGCTACATTAATGTGGGAGAATTTTCATTGTCAAAAAATAACAAGAACCTCCTGGTTTCCTTACCTTTTTTTTCTTCATGTGACTGTAAGTTTTGATACTAAACAGTAATTTAGTTCATTAAATAAGTAAAAGTAGCAAGACAAATCTGTGTACCCTGAGCACTGTCTCATTTTCCTGAAGTGAGTGTCTGGAGAGTCCACCATGTGGGTGGGTACTGCTTTGCTTCCCAAGGTAGATACAGCCATTTCTCCTGTTGTCCTTTGATGTAATAACCCTGTAGCATCTACTCTAATTCCCAGCATATATTAATTTTTTATTCAGCTTCAATAGCTATCCACACTTGATTTTCATTTCTCCTGCAGGTTTTCTGTTGAATAAAGAGTCATACAAACATATTTTCACAATTGCCATTCATGAAAAGCTTTAGCTTTCCAAAAATTGAGCAGTTTAAACAATTGCCTCAGAAACATTTTTCATCTGGCTTTTTTTTTTTCTCTACATAGATGCTTTAAACTTCTCTTTAATAATAATGTATCTTGATATATGGTATAATTCTATTTTCTGTAATGTGAGAGTACATTTGCACTTTGTGAAATTAAGTATCTTACAATGCCAGTCTCCTTCCTAGCATTACTGTGAATCCACAAAAATTAGCAGCCTTGTGCTAATTAAACTACATTTTTCTGCCTGCTGCAGCCCATTCCAAGTTCTTAATGAAATATGTATCAAAACAGGACTTTTTGCAATAAAAGAGAAATATGTTTACATCTCTGGAACTGAAAATTTACCCATAATTATTTCAGGATCAAATTCCAGATGTTCCTACATTTGTTGTTGAAAATAAATCTGTTGTTTAATATGATAGCATACTGCAAAATATTGGAAAGACAGGAGTTATACCAAAAGTGCTTTGTCCTGTTTATTTCTCTGCAGAGGAGGTGGAATTAAATGGAAAATCAGCCATAGAAGGTCAGGTGGCCCAGTGGAGAAAGTATTAACTTTTCACCTAAGGAACTGGAGTTCGATTGTTTTGTGCAATATTTTGTAAGGAAAGAATTTTGGTTTGTGTTGAATCTCTCGTGGACAATATGTCATGTTGGAGGACCAGCAAACACTGTATGTCGTAAATCAGCATGACAGCGTCTAACACTGAGGCTGAACTTACTCTTGCTTGTCTTTGTCTTAGGAGCAGGAGAACACACAGGATTGATGCTTTGGCAGCAGATGTAATCTTTTTTCCTTTTTTTTTTTTTTTTTCTTTTTCTGTCCCTCACTCCTTTTGGAAAGTTTCATATTTGTTCTCTGCAAAGTTTTGCAGTGTAATTTGTTCTTGGTTTTAGGTTCATAAGTGTTAAGGAAGGGGAAATGCTGCATAACGCTTAAAATAAGGACCTAGCTTCTTTTCTAACTGGAACAAACCCAAGAATATTGAGAATAAAAAATGTTAGTACATCTTCACCTTTTCATATGGTAGAAGATGTGTTAATTGACATAATCTTTTTTATCACATGTGACTGAGTCTTCAGAAAGTCTGAATTACACAGAAGTATCCCTTTTCTTGCTTTTGGCAACTTAAATGAAGATTTGGACATGTTGTCCTTCTCTTTACTGTCTTCTATAATTCTTTTCTGTACAAAATTAGTTTCCAAAGTATTATCTTGTTGATTACAAAATAATGTTTGCTATAATACAAGACATGAATTTCTTCTGAAGTAGGTTCTAAGTCAAGTAATGAAATTAATGTCTGTAATTTATAGTTCTATAGAACCTGCCACATAATTACTTCAAAACTTTTTGTAGTGTGAATGCAACAAGATATTGGCAAGACATTGAACAGGAGTGCATTAAGCAGAAAGCACCCAGATCTGTACAATCTAGGGAGCTTGTGTGCACAGTCTGGATCACGGTGCAGATCATCCAGCCTGAACGAAGGTTGAATTGGGTTGAGTTGGGTTTAGCTGGGTTGGTAAATTAGGTACTGGCATTGGCCTGATTTAGCATCTGCTACCATCAGAAACCAGTGTGAGGCTATTCTAGGAGGAAGCTTTAAGAAGGAACGTTAAGGCAGTCTGGCCCCAGCGCTGGTGTTGGAAAGGCTGCAGTAAAGAAATGAGTTTCCACTCTGCGGGGCAGAGTCTCATATGTCCTTTGGTCAGCCAAATATCTGAGTGTGTCTCATACAGGCCACTATGTGGAGCTCTTCTGTGTTCTCTCTGCCAGTTATGCAGCTCTAGCTTGGTTATTAAGATTTTGGTCACTTTTTTCATATTTCCAGTGGACAGCAGAGTTTTAGACAGACTGAATTTTCTCAATGATGTATTGCACCTTCTGTGTGTCCTCGGATTAAGGTGGGCCACATACCAGTAGATGTCTTTATTCTAGAGGAATAGAGTTTGTTAAGCATGGTCTGACTCACGTGCGTACGGTGAATATATCCTGAGCACTCAGAGCATGAAATTCCTACTTTCTGACTCACCTTTATGAATATGAGAGAATAATTGGAAATGAAGTTACTGCTCAAACAGGGAGAATGGACATGAAGATGTATGCTATATGAATTCATCTGTCAGAGCTACTCAGAAGCCCAGGAACACTCAGGCATCTCTTGCATTATGGTTCTTAAAATAACCCTCTTCTTGCCTTCTAAAAGTATTTAATATTGCTGTGTTGTTCCATCTACAGCAGTTATCATTGATTAATACTTAACAAGTGTTAATATTTTTTCTGGTGCAGACGTTTCTTCTGGCCATTGCCTAGAAATTATACCCATATCATTTGTTTGGTTTGCTTTGTTTTATGCACTGTAGCTGACTGATAGATTCAGGAATGGATTTTTTTTTTTTCTTTTTATGTTGTTTAATTGGTTTCCTCCTCCAAGACAGCGGAATAAAAGTGCAAATGACCTTCTGTATTCCTCTTGATCTCTCCTCACATGACTGGAAGAATTGTGTCAGACTTGCCATCAGCTAAATGTGTGCATTTGATCTGCAAGTTGAATACATGAATTTTGCATCTTTTTTAGGTGACAGCATCAGGATTGTCAGCATTACCAGATTGCTAGCTGGAATATAAACCACTTTGAGATTTTGGATTTCAAAGCCCAATTACAGCTTTCTGAGCAGTTGTCAAATACAACCCCCATGTCAGGGAGGTCTGTTGTTTGTAAGGACTGTTTCCAAAAGCTGAAATTAATTCTAGTCACGTGTAGGTTTGGGGAAAGAAAGGAGAAATCAAAGCTGTCTCACCTCTACAGCTGTCTGGGGCTCTCCCTGCTTCCTGAAGTCACAGTTTTAGCAGGAACACTAAGAAAAGAGTTGCAAATATGAGTTTGCACAAACTCAGCTAATTCTTCATCATCACCTATAGATTGTGACACATTTTTTTCTTATAAATATGTGTTACAGGCTATAGGCACCAGTAGAGAAACTAAACACGAGCAGATTTTTATATATGAATGAAACACCAAAGGATAGATTCTGTTTCTCCAATATGATGTATATTCTGTCCTGTCTAATTTTATTTACTGCTTCTCACTTGAGAAATGGATAAATCAGTAGTCCTGTGTAGTCTGTTGTGATTTATTGCTTAATTAAAAGTTATGAGGGCTTTTAATCCATCTATAATTTATATTATTTTTGAGTCAGCTGTTTCCCGTATTGTAACTTAACTAGGAAACTTGCATCACTTTATGAAGGGAGAATTTTGAGAGTCATATTCACTGACAGATGAGGCATACGATTCTGTCTCAGATGTTCCAGGTTGACTTTAGAGTTCAAACTCGGAACCAAAGTAATTAAATGTTAATGCACTTAATAAAGTTTACTCAGCACCGATTATCATTTGATGGCAAATATAGTCTATATATTTGTTAGAGTTACAGACTAATTTTAATAGTGATGAGGCTCATTTGTGGTTTCACAATAAACAGATGTTAGCTACACTTTAATAATTTAAAGAGCAGGCTCAAAATGGGTATTTATGTTTTAATGGAGAATTAATTTGGCTGCGGTATTGAACCACATGCTGTTGTCAAAACAATAGAACAACCAGTTTTAATGTTTTGTTTTAGTTTGGTCGTTGGGTGATTTTTTTTTCTTTTTAGTTGGTAGGTTACTGTTGTGTATTTTCCTTAATTAAGGTTATAACCAGCATGTATTATAAAAACACCAGCATGTATTATAAAAACACATTTTTCTCATAGAAACTTGTATGAGTTACTATTGAAGAAAAAATATAATATGCAAACTTCAACTTTTGTAGGGATAGCAGAGATGCCTAGCTTGAGAATTTCTGCAAAATCTGAAAAATTTTAAGTGAACAGTTTTGAGTTGCGTGTTTCAGAACACTCATCTGATTTGAACTTAAGTTTATCTCTTTCTTTCTCAAATATTATTCTTATTATTTGAAAACATGCTAGTTCCAGTAGCAAAGCATTGTCGTATCCTAGTGTTACAGACATCAGGTAAAAAGATTTGATGTCTGTTTGGATTTCATTGATGGTAAGGGGCTTTTGCCATTGTTTATGTCAGGAATAAGAATTTCATATACCTGTGAGTCAACTGCCCTCTGTTGGTTAGTTCATCTTTGCTGTGATTTCATTTGTGCTTCTCATAACTTCTGGTGGGATGGATAGGAAAAGCCCTCCCTGAGTCCCACCTGCCAGTTATGTGTTTGAAATCAGTTGAGTCCTAACAGTAATCCACCTCTGCCTGGTGCAAAGAGTAACCACTGCAAAAAGCTCAACTTCACTTAACCTTACTTTTAAGATTTGGATTTTCTAAGTAACTTCATATACAATTACAGTGTTGTCACTGAACAGTCTAAATTGTTTCTGAAACAAAAGCTTGTTCCTGAATTTTTTAAACCCTTTTCTTGACAGCAGTATTTTAGAATTGTGAATAAAAATAGTGAAATTCATTTTTACTTGATGAAAATAGTTTGCTATGAAGTCATGTAGCTCACGTCATATGCCACAGATAGATAAAAACTGTAGGTGTCTTTTGGATAGGCAGAAAGATTTTATCCAGGCTGTTCTGCAGGAGTTTGAGAATTGGACAACTGTTATTAATTAGTATGAACTTTGGCAATTAGAAATGCTAAACCAAATAACATCTGTCAGCTCTGCTGGTCAGTCTACATTCAACAATTTATTCAAACATTTGTTAAGTTTAGGTGTCCTTTATGCTCTTGTAAGTTAGTTTTAAATTATTACTTCACTAAGTAAAGGTGAGAATTTTTCCTTTTTTTGACCGGCAGTATGACGTTCATGAACTTTCTAATTAACTACCAGGCATAAAGATCTTCTTCATTATTCTTCTGAAGAATCTGAGTAAAAAGAATACTAACAAAAAGTAGTAAGGTTTAGCAGTCTTTTCTAAGCAAGACTTTGAAAAGACCTAGTAGTCATATGCTATTTTTATAATGTCTGATTTTATATCTGCTTAACTAGTGAAAATAATATATATGTGCTTATGCTATTATACAGTGTTCTATTTAATACATGGAGTTGAGGTTTTTCATTCAGTCTTCAGTGTATTAGAAGACCTGTGCTCCTTGGTGCATATGTTCAGGTAATGCAGCTGCAGTGGCCGAACTTCCCTGAGGCATCTCAGTTGGTTTTGGTTTTGGTGGGAATGCTTAGTGGTCACTAGGTCCAACATATGGCCCTTTATGAGTCTGCAGATTTTCAAAATTTCTTAAAATAAATCCAGTCTGTTGCTTTAATTTAAATTCAGTGTGCTCTCAAGTGGCCATCTGGAACATATATTTGTATATGTAAATAATTCTTCTGACAACTAAGGGCTACTATCTTTGCTGCTATTAATCCGGTTATTAAGGAATTACTTCTTTGTAAGTAGGAATCTGGACTTGGATCAAAACATTCATGCCAAATTTTTAAACATCTTGTATATAGTGTCCTCTTTGACAAGTTAAATCCTAGTTTTAAATCCAAATTTTAAAACCAAATTTTGATGTAAATAAATTAAAAAAACCCAAACAAACGGGCTGCCACTTTGGAGCCTAATGTTTCTAAATGCATGGGCATTTTTTTATTTTTTTCATGTTGCTTTTCCCCTGTTAGTAGCTGGATGTAAAGTTGCAGAGTAAATAAACAGATTTTTATTTGTTGGAACACAAACGTCAGTGAATACTTCAGCAGCTAGAGTAGCAATACATATTCATCAGAAAATCTGTCAGAGAAATTAATTATAGTTTGAGTTTCTCTTGTTGAGAGAATGGAAGTGCTTGGTCCGTGTAAACCAGATATTACCCAAGTGATCAGCAGGTGGGCAGACAAAACTGGCTTTATGGATAGCCTCACAGGTAAGTAAAATAATAATAAAAGATTAATTTTCTATTCCATGTGTTCCCAGAGCAACCATTGACAAAACAACTGTGTTTTTTTGAGAATGAGATATGGAAGATTGTATCTTACAGTGCACAGTACGTACACAACTCATCAGTCCTGAGAATGAAAAGTAATGATTAAACTGAATTGGATTAAACATTAGCATATAAAAGAGCTTTTTCTTAATATTCATTTCAGGTTAGTGTTTGATAAATGACTCGCAGATTTTCATCAGCATTCTGATGTCTTCATTTTTGCATAGTAAGTATCCTCTCAGGAGTTGTATGCAAGCAGCGGCATTTTCAGCATAGTTAGTTATCACAGAGGAAATTCTAAGTACAAGTTGTATTTGGGTCATGTCTGCATGCTAACCTCAGAAATTAATCCCAGCTACAGGAAGAACAATTTTTTTTTAATTTTTTTTTTTTTTACGTAATTTCATTGTTTTCACCCTGTCATTATAATGTAGGTGTAATAACTATAGGTACCTTAGAGCTTAGCGAGGAAAGGCTCCACAGATGGTTTCTTAAGTCCATCAGATAACACTAAAATGTTTACTTGTTTTGGAATAAAATACCAATTTTAGACAGATTACAAAAAAAAAAGAAAAACAACCCAAGAAAATTCTTTCTAATGGGTCACACTGCCTGTTAGACTGCAGAGTCCTCACAACACTGATTCTGTACACCTGACTTCTGTGCACCTGAATGAAAATTCATTTGTGATCAAATCAAATGAATAATCAGGGTGTGACAGGTATTGATTTTTGAATTGGCAATATGTTTAAAACTGAGGGTAAGACTCTTCTTTCAGTTCCTAATGATATTAAGGGAGTTATGACTTCTTCATGTCCAGCTGTGCAGAACAGCATCCAATAATAGTAATTCTTGCAACACATGTATCAAAAGGCTGCACTTCAAGCTCAGTTGTGAGAAGTTTGGGTACAGATCCAGGCTCTGCATGGCTTATTTCTTCCCACCAACCCTCCGTAATTCACAGTAAATTGTCTGTGTCTGAACTGGTGATCAGTACTTTGTGAGTGCTAGGACGTGTGCTCCAGCTGCTCTGTGCTGCTTGGCAGCTGCGCTGCCCAGTCGGGTGGGGTTTATGGCAGCTCTTCACTTCTGGAACGTGCCCATAAATCCGTGGCTGATTGTGTGGCAGCAGATGCAAACACCAGTTTTATGTCCTGTCTTCCATGTAGTGTTTTTCTAACTACTGTGTTATTCTAACCAAATGTCTCTGGCCTAACTCTCATCATTTAATTAAATAAAGGCAAATTCCAATTAACTTTTAAGGCACCTAGAATTGGCTCTGGTTTTTTAGAAAGTAGTATTAATTTACATAGTATTTCCCTTACTTCTGTCTATTCAGCAAAGGCAAGACCTTTGATCCAAATCATGTGTAAAGCCCTAGAAGGGGACCTCCCTGTAGAATAGTCAATCATTTTATATACCAGAAGTTTGCATATTTTCGCTGAATTGTGATCTAATTTGCAGACTGGATAACAGATGAAGTTTGACTCTAAAACCAAAAAAATATTTTTTTTTTTGGCTAGAACTGATGTTTAGCAATTGAATTAATAATGAAAGGAACAGTCCTCCACATGCTTACCTGAAATGTGTCCAATAGCATTTGCAACACTATTGGAGCATATTTTAAATGGTGAAATAAGGAACTTTTTTTTTAAAAAAAAAGGTTTTGTCTGCTGCAAATGGGTTTTGGAGCATGTCTCCAAGTCACACAAATGTGAAATTTTCTGTAGATTGCATTGCAGGCATCTAAGGGAAAGGAGTGTGCTTCCCAGGAATGAATTACAGCAGAATAAGGTGAGGCCAGAATTAACTGAGATAACAGGTTATAATTCTATTTAAAGTAAAGTAGAAGTATTGTCAGAGGTCCCTGCTATATGTTCCCTCAGTTTAAATTGTAGCTTCAGTTACAGTACTGTCCCTCCATTGAGTTTTCTGGGAAAAGAAAAATTACATCTATTTTCATTTTGATTATGTTGTATAACTTTCTATGTGTAAATAGTTAGACTTTGCTTAGGGAAGACCTTCACTTTTCAGTTTTATCATATAAAACTGTTGCTGGCTTTTATTGTTTTATTTGATGTGTATAAGGGTAATTAAATCATGAAAAGTAACCTATCTTTCCTACTTTGGTAGGAGGTAAATTCTTCCATTAAATAATAAGCTTTTTCATATTCCCATTAAACTCATTTGATTAAAACTCCTTATGGCTTTTATGGAAACCAGAATGTACCACTTCTGTGATGCTTTCTTCTGGTTTCCCATGTCAGCCTTGCTTTGTTCCTATACCTGAGCTGTCGGCAGTCAGTGTTACAAGCAGCACTGACTGGAAAAAAAGAAGCATTTTTCATCTAGAGGCAGTTACTAAGAATAAGACTGTTGTTACTTGTTTGCATTTTTTTAAATTATATTTTGCAACAAGCCATAAAACCCAAGAGTTTATCTTAATAGCTTTACATGAGTCACTGCTTAAGCCAATTTATCTTTTCTTTGATATTCCAGAACTACCTAAACCTGGTTAACAATTGCCAAAGACAAAACCCAATTCATTACCTACTTCCAGTCAAAGATCACTTTTTCAGTGGTCTTGAATTTAATTTGCATTTAATTTGAGGTTTCATTAAGATAATTGTCTGTTGGTCCACTCCTCTAATTGAAGGTTTGCCAGAAAATTAATGTGATCACCCGTGGGAAAGGGGAGGTGCAGGTATCACACTGCCTTGTTTATTCCAGGTTCACATGAGAAACACTCATGGTATTTTTACAGGACACAGGACTTACTTCTCTGTTTTAGTCACAGACATTGCAGGCAACTGTATTGAACAGTTGAAAACATTATTAAAGTCTGCCTTGGCATTAGTGATCTGCATTAAACCAGTGAAAAGACCATCCCAACTGCTCCTGTTTAAAAACATCGTCATTCCCAGGCTGAGTGGATGGATATTTTTTCCTGTCTCATCTTTGCTGAAGTTTCCGTTAGTACTAAAAGCTCTGCCCTGGTATTTTCTTGCCCTCCAGACTTTATAGGGAGAAAACATCTCTATTCTGTAATGATAAGAGATCCATCCCTGGCAGCGTTCTGTTTCCAGACGTATCAAACCCTTTTAGCTTCTTATTGCAAGACAGGAGCTTCATTCTCACAATCACCCTGATGTTTCTCTTCTGTATTTGTTTCTATTTGGATCTGGGAAACTAGGGGTCTGGATCTGTACACACTACACTAGAGAGGGTCTTAGCAGGGCTTTGTAAAACACTGGTAATTGCATCCTATCTGGTAGGGAAATTCGAGATAATACCTTCCATGGGTTGCATTTTCTTCTGTTTCTTTCTGTTTCATTTTGCAGCCACATCACATGGTGTTTTATCTTGTGATGCCACCCTGTAGTTTCCCAAGGCTGATTTTGGTTTTTATGTGGTTGTTTTGGGTTGGGGTTTTTTTTTTTTTTTGTTTGTTTGTTTGTTTTTTGGTCTTTGAATATGTGATCTGTACTACTGAACTGAAACCTCTCTCTGGTACTGTGGTCCAGATGCCATGCAGTTCTTGTTCCACATCATCCCAATTCTGTCTGTATGAAGATGTCGCTCAGCTTCTTGTCTTCAGTAAAATTTTAACAGGACCATAGCTATTTGTGTGCCAATAAAACTGATTAATTATTAACCAGTCCCGGTTCTAAGACCAGTCCTTCAGCAGTGATGCTAGTAACTTCCCTTCTGCCTGACATTACCCATTTAATGTTACTGTTACTGTCCCACCTTTAGCAGTTTCAGGCCAATTTAAAATTTTTTGTACTAATCCCCCATCTTCTTCAATTTAACTAATAACTTCCCAGGTGACATGGTGTTAAAGCTTTACCAAAATCAGACAGCTGAGATCGATTTCATTTCCTTTCTCTTTCCTTTCTCTTCTTCTGCTCTAAGAAAGATGTCAGATTAGTGTGCCTTACCTGTATTAAACCCATGTGATGTTTTCCCCAAATTCTCCTAGCTTCACTGGCTTTGATTATTCTTTCCTTAAAAATTATTCTAAAGCTGTGCTGCTGCTGAGCATAGAAGAAAGGGCTTTTAGTTGCTCTGATATTTTTTAACATATAGATATGACATTTATTATTTCTGATTGTGTGATACTGTTCTTGTCTTGCTTGATTTATTTAAACTTGCTGCCCCACGTGAAATTTCATATGCCAGTTCTTTCTGGCATTTTGTATCTTGAGATATGTGTTCATCTCAGCTGTGATAGTTTCTGTGCGGTTATCATCGACTTCAGTGAGAATTGAGGCATGTATTCATGTAATTTGGAGTTACCTACTTTTTTTTAAATCTGTGCTCCAGCCTCACTGTGTAGTAGCTCTGCTTCTTTACAGGTTATCTCTTCATGTAGCCAACACATCTTTCATTGCTTGTTATAGTATCTTCTGAAGCAGCTCCCTTGGCTGAGCTTTGGTAGCTGCCCCTTGCTGCCTCCTCCATTCTCCTCAGCTATTCCTGAGCTCTAAGGTGGGGCTTCTCTCTGTGATTTCTTCATCTCCACATGAACTCCATTACCCCCACAGGACTTGTTCTGTCCATTAGTCTCCTTGGCAAGTGAGGACCAGACACACTGCCTTTGAGTTTTTTCTTCTTACTTGACATATGTAAGTATTGACATCTCTGACTGAAAAACTCTGGTCTCCTTCCCCAGGCAGATCTTTCAACCTCATGATTAGTGACTCCCCAGCTGGTTCCCTTGCTTGGTAGAAGTTGCCCTTTTGAAGCCAAGAGCTGTGACTGAAAATGCCAGCCTGTCTTTTCTAAGGTTTCTGCTAACATGGGTGAATAATTTAGAATCGGCATATAATCACACACTCCAGATTTATTTTTATAACCAGCTCTTTCATTCCTCTTACATATCAAAAAGAAATCTAGAATAGCATCACCTTCTTGTTTCACTGGCTGAATTAACCTGTCAGTAACTGCTTTTGGGAATATCTCATTCTAATATTATTATTATCAGCAGCATTTCTTCTCCAGTAAGTGAGAAGTCTTGTTAAAAAATAGCTCTCTAATAACATGCTTTTGTATTAAAATCCAACTCTTGAGGTCTGTGGTGTGTTGCCCGCCAGAGTTGTCACAATGGAACCATCACAGCATTACTTTCTGGTCCCTAGATAATTTCAGCCTGGTTTTGATAAACTTCTTCAATAATTTAATTCACTGAATCTTTTGCCTCTCACTCTGGTGAATCTCCATGACATGAGGTAGGTCCCTCCTGATTTATATGTCTGTAAGAAGAAACTTAAGTTAGGTAAGCGTCATCTTTATTTAAAGCCTTACAGAGCTGTGCTGTGCTGCTCTTCAGAAGGTTCTGTAAATGTTTGTATTTATTTCCTGATGCTTGAATTGTAATTTGCTGGGAAGATTTTAGATTTTTCAGTAAAACAACTAAAGAAGTATTTGAATATAAATTTTGAATTAAGATGTCTGTGTGTATTAGGATGTATGAGGCTATACAGAACAGAGATCAGAGAAAAAAAATGAAAGGATGAGCTAGGTTGAAAGTACACTGTGTACTTATTTTGATTGTCCTAAATATACTCATTTAAAAGTTTAATAAGAAAAAACACGTATAGGATACTGACATGACTTAAATCCTGTTGGAATGCGCAGTAACCAGTACAGCAGTTTAGTTTGGTTTCGCTGAATGGGCAGCTTTGTAGAAGCTGAAGATACCTTCTTCTTCCAGCTGTCTGGTATTGCCCTTTGGCCAAGGATTTGGTCATCCATTCACTTTTACTCAGTGTTAAACATTGCCACTGTTTAGTCCTAAATTAAATATAAATTTAAACACGAGTTTAAGAATTCACTGCAAGTATCATCATGGGAAATGCAGAGATGTTAGCAATTGGTGTTTAATGAGTGATGTTTTTCACCTTGTAATGAAATAAAATCCGTGAATGTTTGTTCGCATGAAAAATAAATAAGAATGCATGATGTTGGTCAGGGGTTCATTGAGAAAATTAATTAAAAAAATTTTCTTAGACGTACTGTGGAAAAATGAACTTTACAAGTTAATGGCCTAGATGCTATTACTGAATACAGTTTATAGCAAGCAAATATAAATATATACAGATTCATAACAGCATAGAAAAGTTTAAGAAGAACTCTCAGCCATGTGTTTATCTGTTTATCCTGTTTGTGCTCTGAAAATGTTCACCTTTGGGGATGCTAAGTGTGAGTTCAAAGATAGTGAAGACAGACCCATACAAACAGTTTTCATAAAGGTCTTCATTTATAAACAGTGCAAATCTAGCACAACTCCTAGGTGTTTTTTTCCTGTTGTAAAATACCATTGCCATTGTTTTTCCACTTAGCCCCCAGGCTGCCGAACACTGAAAGGTCAGGCTTGACAGACTCGTTTGTGAATATGTAGCCACAGAGTAGTACCAAATGGACAACATCAGTGAAAGTGTCTCTGTTCTGTCTCTCCTGTTTGTCCGAAATGCACTTAAATGGCATATTATCTGCAGCTGGAGCCATGGTCTTGTCTGCATATTCATTTCACCTTTGGTCTTCTACCTCAGATTCTCATTAGACAGCCCAGTCATTTTGTATGGTGATGAGTTTCAATAAGGATACTCGTACACTAAACTTCAGGTACACTCAGAGAGAGCTTCACT
>NW_009934151.1:26623-52550 GCF_000696875.1 Nestor notabilis | reverse complement strand
GCATTCCTGAAGTGAGTGCTCCAGATTGGATGACAAGTTAGAAATAGGAGAGACAATGATTATGAAGGGGCTTTCTAAACTATCAGTGTGCTACCTAACAGTTACACTTCTTTTATTCCTTGCCTTAAAGGAACTTTTTTATCCTTTAAACAGCAGGTAAAAACCAATTTCAGAGGAATATATGCATCTTTCCCAAGAGAGAACTTACGTGTTGTAATGCTGCTTATACTGAGTATTGGAGAGACATTAAACTATTTTGCAAAGCTAACAGATATACCCTGATTAAAAGCATTCAGATCCTTACCTAAACAACAGATGAGAAAATCTGATCAGATCAGGCGGCTTTAGATAAAAAAGTAATGAGCGTGAAGACTAAATAATGACTGCCAGATTGGATGTGTTGTTTGTATGGTGCTTTGGGCTGAAAAGTGGCCATTTATGTGATATGTGATGATGACAGCTTTATTAAAAGAAGCATTGTTTTGGTCCCAGTACAAATATCACAAGTATCCAAATCCCCTGAACAACTGCATTCTCCTCTTAATTTGCAATTCCTTTTATTCTTCATGACTCTTCTAAATTAGTAAAGCATTCTTCTGTTTGTCACACAAAATACATTTTTTTTCTCTGCATCAACTCTTTCCAATAGCTGAGATACTTCAGCGTAACACAGGAGGGGATCATAGGCTAAATTGTACTTAAGCAATTGCAATTGCAAGTATTTCATGTCTTATTGTGGTATGTAAATTTGATTCTTTTATGGGTCCCATGGACATATCTTCATTTTGACTATTGGAAGGCACAGTAGGATAAATGGATTGAAGTAGGAGAGCTAGCTTTTAGTGCTGTTTCTTATCACTTTTATGGTAATGCCTTCACTGATGTAGTTGCTGTATATACACATAAGACAGATTTCATTCCTAAAAGTGGTTGCTTATCAGTATATTGAGCAAAGTGTAAAAAAAAATAATTAAAAAATCGCAAAACAATGGCAAAGTATCAAAGGGCAATGAAAAGGATGGGACTGGTCATGCAGGTTAACACTACACATAATCGGATGGTGATGCTGTTTTTGCAATGCTAGTTTTTGAAAGAACAAGTACAATAAATAGCTGTCAGTATTATCAAGAGTCACATAGCCTAGATGTCATGACTGGCTGGTTTAAGGAGGCAGAGGTGAGTCTTACTGCAGGAGTCGATCTCGAGAAAGTACTGAATGCTGGGAAAATGAACGATATTTCATATTAATTCCAGTTAAGTATTCCAGGGGGGCAGCATAAAGAAAAGGTATAACAGAAGTTCAGACGTGGGTGCTCCTCACTGGTGTCATTGATGGAGCGAAGTAGGGACAACTGAGGTGAGAGAGAGATGGGCTAAAATAACGTGTGGGCCAGAGAGGAGCACTTCAGATATAACAGTGTAAGTGCTAGCTGAAAATGGAAGTTGAAGCCATGGGGGAGATAAAATTAGCCATGGACAAGAGAGGAGAAAAAAAGCTGAGAGATAGCTCTCCTGTGCCCCATAAAGAGGAGGTTAAGTGGAGGGAACAAACTTATGAAAGGCATAGCAAAGAGACAGCTAACTCCTGTTCTCTGTATAGTTATTCATTGGTGCAATATATATATAATACATATACATATTTGGACTAGAGACCAGCATTTTTGTTCATTCTTTGGACCTCAGGCTTTTAACACCATACAGACACAAATCACCAGTGGTGCATTCTGGCAGGAGCACTACATCTAGATGGTAACTAGTACACATGCTCTTACCTGTCTGGCCAGGAATTTTGGATGGCAGTTTGTGTCTGCTGCTGATGTTCCCATGCTGAAGTGTGCACCAGCAGGCAGGGATGCGCAGTTTCTGCCTTTGGAGATGGAAGTACCCCTGCAGGGAACATTTCCACCTAGAAGGAGGAGGGAGGGAAGAAGTTCATCATCTTCAGCAGGTAGGAAATTTTGCTATTGGCACTTAGGTCATAACTTCAGAAAGTTTAGCCAACCTGGCACAGACTGTGTCACGGCCATATGCTCTACCTTATAGCACTGCACCCTCTAAGTCTCAGTGGAGCTTTTCATATTAGAATGGTTAGATTACTTTTTTTTTTAAATTGTTTTCTTGCCAGGTTATCTGCTGGTATGGAATGTGGAGAGAAGTGAAAACATGAGACTGATGGGGAAGCTGCAGATGTAGGTCAGGGGGCTGTTCCCAACAAGAGTGAGGACCAGCCACTTGGGCACAGGGGACTTGAGACAGTGTTGCATGAGGGTCAGGCAGGAGAGAATCATAGAATCACAGAATAGTTAGGGTTGGAAAGGACATTAGGATCATCTAGTTCCAACCCCCTGCCATGAGCAGGGACACCACACACTAAACTATGTCGCCCAAGGCTCTGTCCAGCCTGGCCTTAAACGCCTCCAGGGTTGGAGCATTCACATCTTCCTTGGGCAACCTACTCCAGAGAGGCTCTGCAATGAAACAGAACTGGCATTCCCTTGTGCATGGAAGAGTGGATGCTCTCTTACTGCAGCTGCCCTAAATCAGTGGCCTCTAAAATACAGTTGTTTGCGCCTTTTCACCCTTGCTTCCCGAAGCTCTCACTGGCTGCTGTCAGCCCTCTGTGCCCTCTTTTGGATCCAACTCTGCTGCTGCCACCAAATTCAGTTTTGCAGCCTCTAGAGTTAGGGCAAACTAAGTCATTAATTTTGCCTACATTACTGAGCAGCCTTGGGCTGGTTTGGAAGGCAGATGGATATTTGACATGTGCTCCTCTGTAAACTGGAGGAGATGTGCTAGCAGTGTTGCAGGGGCCAGATAAGGCAGGTGAGCAATTGCCAATGGTGGACTAATCTCTCGAAGAACAGTAATATGTGAGGTTATACTCCAGACTTCTCTCTGTGGGATGATACTGCTCAAGGAAATTAAGCCTAAGAGATAATTTGGCAACAGCCTTACTTTAAATACTGATTAATGACTATTGCTTTAGTGCAGCTCCTGCTCTACTCATGTGATGTTTTAATATGGCAAAGGAATTATGATTAGTGCTTTTAGGTTTTTAATGTTCAGATAGTTAAAATGCCCCATAATAATCGCTCCCTTTAATATTCAGCATAACTATTACAGAGGTATAATTGCGCTTTGGTGTTGAAAAGAAGAAACCAGGATCCCAATGTGATCATGAATGCCTTCGTCTGGTAGCTTAAATCAAATCCTTAAATTTCAAAGTCCTTGGCAGCAAGTTTTAAGAACTTTAATTAAAACAGAATTCTTCCATAAATAAATCAAAGTGGAAAGACTGAAAATTGTTAAAGGAGTTACTGTAACAATTGCAGTTAAAAGCATAGTGGAATATGTACCAGAAAGCACAAGTGAAAGCATCAAAATCAGAAAACAAATTCAGATTCAGGAAGCTTGTAATACAGGATACACCTGTGCAGCATATAAAGTACCTCCATGATATGTAATCGTTATTTCATGACATTAACATATTTTACATCTGATTCTGCAGTATCTCACACTCTTGGAAGTCAGGAGAGATTTTCTAACAGAATTACAAAAAAAACTAACCAAAACAAAAAACCAAAACCAACCAAACAACAACAACAACAAAAACAAACAATAAAAATGAGAGCAGGCTGTAGCTCAGCAAATTTGGTTGATCTTTGGCAGAGGCAAGAAATGTTTGCATATATTTCCCCTCTCCTGCCTTGGAGGTGGTATTTTGCATGCAGTAGTTAGTTTTCATCTCCCAGCTTGTAATTCTGTTCCTTTTTGTTCTCTGTCTCAGGAAAAAAATATTCTATTGTGGTTTTGTAAACTGTGTGAAGAGTCAAAGGAGTGTGAACTCAAACCTTCCCTTGAGAAAAAGAATCCCCCTGCGCCTGTGCTGTAAGGCACAGAAAAGCATCTCTGCATCTGGAGTCAGAGTGTGCTGTGAGGGGTTTGGCAATTTGTCTGAGAGTTTTTTATGTACGATCACTTCTCACAAGAATTACAGCTCTCCCACACAGACCCACAAGCTCTGCCTCTCCTCAGCTACATCGGCCCATTGAACTTGTCCTTGCCTCTATGTCCACGCAGTGTGAACCCTGGTTGCTCTGGATGTGCTGTGTGGTTGTGCTACCTCCCACAACAGCCTCAGCCACCCGTTTGCTCCCCTCTTCTCTGTGCATTTTGGGTGATGTTCCACAGGGGCTCCATGCGTGACAAAACTTACCTCTCTAGTTCCTTAAAGCATTTCCTTTCCTTCTCTCAAATACCATTTTAAGATGACGTCCCTTCTGATGTTAGTCTGACAATTCATGAGACTCCTGGTTTTAGTAAGCTCTTTTATTTAAATTCTCTTCAATATGTTCCCAGCTTGCCTGTACCCATGTCCTGCTTGTCAAAGGCTGTTGTGATCTTGCCATTCTTTCAGTTCTGCTAAAGCATTAAAATTATTTAGTTCAGTGTCATTTTACTGATGGTTTAGCTGATCTTGTCCATGTGTTGATGTACTATGAGTAATACAGGTCCTTATCCCTAGTAAATAGTTTCTTCTTCCGCTATCAGTTCCTCTTCATTCCCTTCCTCCTTCATTTACCATAAAGCTAAATATGGATTATTGGTGACTCTCATCAGCTTCCTGGCATGGCATTTCCCATTTTTTCAGGATGAATTCACTCAAGCATGTCACATCTAGTTAAGCAAGAGTTAAACAAAAACTAAGCACATAATTTACCACTGACATAGGGTTGTTTGCTTATTCCTGTAGGAAAATACCAAGGAGGGGATAGAAAGGGCAGGAAGCAGTAATGTTCATACAAATGGGTAATTGACAGTAGTGGGGCTTTTTAGTAGCTCCTGAATTTCACTGATGTGTTGCTCAGTTAAGAAGGAGATGGAGAAAAGGAAGATAGCTGAGCTTTTTGCTTCTGATGTGGTTTTCTATGTGCATCATTCAATGTCAATAGAAGTAACCTCATTGAACTTATTGTTGACAGCAGTAATGTATAGGACTAGCTAAAGTATGGGACTGGAGAGTAGAGCATGACAAGGGAAAAAGAAATGGGAATTACTTAGCTTCTAGGGCAGGATAAGTTGGAGGTTAAAGGAAAATTGAAAAAAAAAAAAAAAGAAAAAGACACTGTGGCTATATTCCCATTAATCTTTAAAGTTGTTGGGAGGCTGACATCCTTCAATAGTCAATGGAAGGAGGTAAATGCCTGTAACACAGCTTAACGAGGAGGTTTTATGCCACTTGTTTTATTGTTACGATCCATGATACTATTAGTGCATTTTTTAAATGAAAGAAAGTGTCAGATGTCAAGAAGGATGAAGGGTAGGTAGACAGCTTGAACATCTGGTATATGTTCCTTTCTGTTCATTTTAGTCATAATTTGGGGTGTTTTTTTCCTTCCTGTTTCGTTATTTTTAGGTAAATGAGTTTGCAGCTTAGCGTTAAACTGATTTTGGAAATAAATTTGACTGCATGCTCTTTCTCTTGCATATGTGGCTTTATGTCTGTAATGTAATTTCTTGTATTAATGCATGAACCTTTTAATGTATGTTTATTACTTCTTTGCAGTGCAGTGAGCTTTTCAGTAAAGATGTGTCCTCAAGTGTGGATTATGAGATTAAGAAACTTTTTTTTTTTTTGAGCCATTTAACTGTGGTTTTTTGAATAAGTGTGGTGCTGTCTTTAGGGGCCAAATGTCTTAACTTTAATAAGAGCAGCTTTCTTGTATTTTGTATTACTGAACCTCTTTAATTTTTGACATGAAGATGTTCATGGCAGAAAAATTTGCACAGCCAAACACAGCTCTGTTGTTGGCAACTTAAAAAACTTTGCAAATGTAGTAGGTGTTTGAATATGTCTGAATTAATTTTCTGTAGGAAATAGAAGAGTCTTCATAGAGGCATCCAAATATAGTTTGACCATTTTCTTTTGTGTTAAAATATGTCAGCGTGATGTCTGGGAGATCAGTGTCTCCCCTTAGTACAATGCTAAACCTTAGACAGGTGCCTTGCCAGTGGCTGACCTCAATATAATTATACTGAATCTACAGCAATTGGTTGTCCTCATGTGTGTCTCCCAAACCATCATCACTTCCCTTAATTTTTACGGTAAAATCCTGGCAAACTCATAAATGGCTTTCCCATTCTTATTATCTCTGAGGGCTAAACTTCTAACTGACATTCTGGTAGATTTTATAAGAAAGTGCCTACCCAGCACATTTTTGACAGCAGTTCTTGCACCTGACCAGTTAGCAGAGCTTACGACAGGTATCTCTTAGAGGGCTGTACAGACAGAAGTCCACTCAAGATGATAAGTTAGCAGTTACAAAACAAATGACGTTTCACACAAGTTGGTAATTACTAGGTCCTCTGTAACTGTGTTCCCACAATGAAAACTGAGGTGAAAGTGCTTTTTAGCCCATTCACCAGTTTTGGAATTGCTCCCTTTTCTTCTGCCTTTGAAGTTACAGCACTTGGAGCATATTAATGGTGTGCTGTACGTGCCTCTCTAGAGAAGGTTTACAGACCCACCATCCATTAGCTGTTAGCTCTCCTCTCCCGGGAGGTGTGTTGGTGACAGTGTGCATACTGCTGTTAACAGTGCAAAATAAGAAAGGGGTTTTGCAAACCACCTACAGTACTAGGAGCAGGCTGTTGCCACTGAGAGAACAGCACCCAGTAGCATGGTGGTGGTCACTTAAGGTGTTAGAGAAGGAGCTCAAGTAATCATGAATGGCCACTGAAATTCAGAGCTACCTTTATTGAACCATGGGACTAAAATATTTTGTCATCAAGGGATAACTTAAAACTCAGTATGGATGAACACTGAGGTATAAGTTGTAGCGATTCTTTCAACCTCTCTAGTTCTTGTACTTTCTGGAAATTGTACTGACGCTTAAAGCATCAAATTAGCTAAGAGGTTTTTCAGCTCTGATTTCAGAGGTGTTTTAGGCTGAATATTAAGAAGAAAAGAGCTATGCACAGTGAAGTAGTGTCCCGGGTAAGCTGATGAAAGCCCTATAAATAACTGTTTGAAAATAAGACTTTGTCATATTGAAACTAATATGCTGTTGAACTAGTTGGAAAGAGATATTGACATTATTCAAGAATGTTTTATCTCTAGGATTTGTGATTCTAAGCTGTGCATTTATTGGATGTTGCTATTGGAAAAATGGACACCTATTACATATTCCTCTAAGAAAAGACGGTGATCCAGGATTAGCACATGGCTGAACAAACAAAAAGAAAAAAAAAAAAGAAAAGGAGAGAAAATTAAGTTTCACTGGGAAAGTGGGGCAAAAGGCGGAAAAGGAAAAAAATAAATAATTATATTATGGAGGTGGCTGAGTGGAATCAGATAATCTAAAGACCAAAGATCACCAGTTGAACCAAATAAGTAATTAAGGAAGACTCTTGATTCCCAGCAGTCCTGGGCTGAACTGGTGACTGAGCTCTCCCAGTCCTCATCTGCTGATGTGAATCGATACCTGACAGCTCTGTTGCCACTGTGCCAGAGGCTGGGATCTCCCCCAGTTGATCTTGGCAGTCTCTGCCACTGGTTTGCGTTGTCCTGAGACAGTCATAATTTCCCTGCCATGCATTATGGTGTCTGCTCTGAGAAATTACCTTAACTGAAGGTCAACTCATTGACCTACTTGTCCATCAGGAAGTCTCATGCCCTACATATACAAGGCTGTACATTTTGAATGTAGATTTAACATGAATAAAATAATCATGAGCCAGCTGACCTTCCTGATGTGGACAGGAATGTGGGAGTCCAGGCAGGGTGATGCTGTTCTGGGCACAAAGGTGTCTGCAGGATGAAGTCCCATTGACACTTAGATTCCCCCTGCTAGATTGCATCTGAAAGTATAATTCAAGTTTTTGAGGTGCCTTGGGGCACTTGCATTTTAGCCTCACGGTTTTTTTAATGTACTTATTAAATAAACATAATGTCTACAGAGAAATGTCCTACATCCTAAGGAATGCTAGGCCAGGCAGTAGAGGCTACTCCTTAGATTTTCTCTAACTTCCAGGAAGCCTTGGATGTTTCCTTGTCTTCAGGTTTCTGAAGTCTAATGCTGTGATGAATCTTGATGGTTGGCAGACCAAGTGATTCTGGAAGACCAGCCCAGATATATATCAAACCCTGACTGCAATAAATATTTTGAAATTGTTGTCCCAGATGGTGTATTGAAGGAGGAATGGGTGAAGGAAAGAATGAGAAAATTAGTACATTTTTAGAAAGAGCGAAACGCAGAGGTAGACCCTGGCTATTTTTCAGGCTCTATCATATAATCAGAAACATTCAAAAATGGGAAGTGTTGGAGGGAGATAAGGGACACATATATCGGGACAGTTATGTTGCAGGTGATAATCTGCAGGAACCTGAGAGAAGCCAACCAGTCTAATCTTCTTAGGTTTATCTCAGAGAAGAGTAAAAAACCAGTTATGCAATAGTGAGATACGCCATTGTGACCCAATTAAGAGAAAATGCTGAACTTAATCCCATAAGACTCAACTCAGTGGTTCTTTGCTAAGGCAGCAGAGTTCAGTGTAAACAAGTTAAATATGCTCATATAAAACTGAATTGTGTAATAAACATAGGTAGAGAGCTTGTCTTCCCCTTTGATACATGGGAAGCACACCGTAAATGGGCCAAGAAGCCAGGGGAGAGCAAGCAATGTGATGTTTGAATGGCACATTCCCGTTTTCCATCAAGGTCTGGATAAACCTAGTTGTGCTTATGTTAAAGACTTCAAGGGTTTGCATGGGGTGGGCCAGGCTGCCCAGGCTGGTTCTGAATGGGAGGTCGTGCTGTATTTAACACCAGCCATATAATCCATCTGCTAGGGGAATGGGAAGAGCCGAATACTGGTGTGAAAAGGCACCTGGGGCTGAGTGGTGACTGTGGGGCTTCATAGCAGTTTCTGACCATATAAAGGGCATAAATATCAAAGCAAGTCTGCACTTATACAGTGTGGGGCCCAGGGGTGTAACAAGGGTAATGGGGTGGAATTAAAAGAGTGGAGAGAGAGGCTGACTATAAGGAAAAATCTTCCTAGCTAATCAACCTATACAACAGTGCCCTTTTCAGAGGGAAAGATTTTTTTGAAACGGCAGCAAACTTAATTCTTCCTTCAAGAGTTTCTCAAGTTAGTTAGGTGCTAGCAGAGGCTGGGATATCATTTACTGCTGTGTGTAATTCTGCTGATGAAGTGAAGCTAGGGAGAAGAAGAATCGTGTGAATGCTGTAAAGCATGTGTGGGAATGGCCCCATTATTTCTGCTGTGTTGGACAAGTGCTTGCCTCTCTGCTGCTGTGCCAGGCTGATGGAGAACACAACCTCACTAGAGATGTATTTACTCCCCATTTTTTTCCTGCTATTGCTGTGTCTGCACTTTGGCAGCATGACATCCTGCAGAGATGCCTGCACATGTTGGCATGGTTGCAGTGCAATGTGATGTTATCTGTAGAGATCAAATGGTTGCATTGGTTAAGTCCACTGCTTCTTGGTGGCAGTGGTTGGGTGCCATGCCATGTCACATGGTTAAAGCTACACTGCATTCTCTTGCTGAGCTGTGCTGAGTACAGTCTAACCACACATAACTTATCTTGAGATACATTTGGTCCTCCTGCCTCCATAGCAGATTTAAATGGAATTTCACAATGAAAACAATCCAAAAGAGACAGCATGGCAGAGAAATGTCTGAATGCTTAGTATCACACTGCTTTGGAAAAACCAAGAAGGAGAGGCTTTTGTAGGTATAATTCTCAACAAAAGCATGCATTCTTACCTTGGAATTGTTTAAAATGTCATTTGTTACAAGTAAATATGCTATAAAGAAGTCTGACTGCATGTATTACTGCACCCAACAAAGATAAGATTATCCTACTATATTGTGGTTTGTTCTCTGTATTTTAGAGCTACCATTACACGCACCTGGGCTGGAGACCACTGGGGTCTTCCTTCAGTACCTGACCTAATTTTCTTTAAGTCTTCTGTAATTCTTCCCCAATAAAAGGGGTATTTTACCCACTGTGGCATCTAACATCATCCTTAGGAGGTCTTAGAAGCACGGCCATTACAATAGAGTTAGTTTTCACTGCTCCAGCGTCACTTACTAGCATCTTCTTTGCCCGGGTCGTCCCCACTGGTGACATATCTTGTTGACACTGGGAATGCAAAAAATTCAAAGACTGTAATTTCTGGAGAGCATCAAAGTGTCTTTTCCGGTAGGCAGGTAGGAGAATTGGGTTCCTGATGTTCATTTGCACATGGCAACAGCTTCAAGTTGCTGGTGCATTTGCACCCAATCTAGGGGGCTGCAGCAACAGTGCTAGGTGTCTCCAATGCCTTTCCACACAGGAGAGGTGGTGTTTCTGAGTACACGTTCCTGGTTTTGGGCGGAAATCTCAAGTGCCAGCAGTGGGGACATCTCTAGTATCTTCTGCATGTTGTGTAAAACTGCAGCTCCTGTCCAGCATGTGAGATAGCTTTTTCTGTAGTTGCTTTATTTTCTGTTGTGTTCAGGTGCAAGTGTAATCATTTTCTCTGGATGAGAGAGGAAGAGAAATCCCCTCTCTTTTTGTGTAGGAAACCTCAACTCAGAGATGTTCATGAAGGGCCACCAGCTGGCAGTACACTGCAGCTGCCCACCCATGTTCCTTGTGTTTAACAAGAGCATGTCCTGCTCCAGAGCCCTCTGTTCAACACACAAAGAATCGAGGCAGGAACAGAGACACACACATTTCATGGTTTGGATTTTTTATTTTTTGCACCATCACGGTGATAAACCTGATTTGCTTTCATTTGTGTCCATCATTTGCCAGAGTTAGAAAGTCAGGCATTGTCCTTGAGAAGCGTCATTCGCAGTATTTAAAAGGGAAACATGTTATCTCAGGCTTCTGTTTTCCTCCAAATTGTAATGTCTTTTAGTTTTATTAAGAAAAATGTTTCCATGTTTAAATATACACAAGCCCAAATACCAGTGTTACTCAGTTGGTTTGGGATTTTTTCTTCTCCATGGTGCACAAGAGGGAATTGAGCACTTTTTTTCTCTGATAATTTTTACTGATATAATAGAAGTTAACAGAAGGTAGCTGGATTGTTCCATTATACCATCTAAAATACACCCAAAACCCAAACCCCAACCCGAACCCAACCAAATGCAGTGGAATTTTCAGTGATCTGTACCCAGGGTGTATTTCTCTATACCCACCTGAAACAATGTGCTGTATGTCAGTCCTTCACAGTCTAGTCTTGTCAACATTTAGTGATTAAAAATTTTATTTGCAGACAGTCTGATGTCTATATGATAAACACTGAGAAGAACTTAATGTCGTGCTTAAGTATTTTTAAATGCAACCTTGAGTGAGCAATTACTTTTCTTGCTGTCTAGTGTTCATCTGTAAGTTATTTATCAGTCTCAATGAAAAGACAATGAGATGTGGATTGTTTCCCAGCATACACAGGCAAGGAGGATTTGTGTGCATACAGTCTGTTGGCTGAGCAGGCCAAAAGCAACCGTAGAAGTGTATGTGTGTGGATCCTACACACTGGTGTGCAGCTGCACTGTGGGAGAGGCCTTGATACAAAGCGGATGGAGCTTGACTCTTAACGCCTACACTGCTCACTGGGAGCAAAGATTTCCAAAAGTGACTTTGTAAAATAAGCTGAAAATAGCTGTATGAATGTTGTCTATTGTTTGTATGTAGAGCAAACGATGGCACTAATGTCAATATTAAACCATCAGTTGACAGGTATAAAAGCATTAGCCTTTTAAAGATTGCTTCTCTTGCAAGTATTCTGATCTATTGCACATGTCTCATGTAATTGGAAGCTGTACAGGACTCGCCAAACCACAAAGAAACAACTGAAATAGAGCCCAGCAGGGCTCCACATATTCCCTATTGCAAAGTAACTTTGGCACTGCCTCTCCGCGTGCCTCTGTCCTGCCTCAGACATATTTTGCTTTGTGTTGTACTTTGTCAAGTGTTTGTAAAACACAGTGAGCCTCTTCCTTTAATATTTTCCTTTGTCTTTTTCTTGCCTTTACCCCTTTCTCTGTCACTGCCAGTATTCCTTCTTACCACATTTCTCTTTTTTTTCTGTTCACTGAAATGCATTTCCGTACAGTGAATGTTTGTCCTTCTTTGCTACCATGTAATTACAGTCATTCTCTGTTTTCTTTCTTTTGACTTTCATGTCAATCAACTCATATTTATTCTTAGTGATGTCCATGCGTACATGTGAATACTTGTCTATGTGCCAGGTACCACACACTGACCTTCTGGAGGGACAGAGATGCATTGCTAAGTGACAGGTGTTAGTGATAAAACCCAGCAGGAGCAGTTGGCTGAGAAGCAGACCACAGACCTGGAAGCCTCTATCCAGAGGCAGAGGAGTCTAGCTTGCATTTCCAAGTATATCATCGCTTTTACCCATAGCAGAGTAACAGTTGAGAAATGGCTGAAGTCACTGATGAACAGGTGCAGCCAAGAGAGTGTTTATTTAAATAATTGCTTTTTACTTTTTCTCCTCCATCCTGTGTGCTACTGGCAATATCATGACCTTGCTAAAAAGTGTACTGTCTGCTCAATTCCAGCTCCTCTTTTGGTAGCTAGAGCTGATGCAGTAAATAAAATATTGTCTTTGTGCAGTCAACTTTTATGGGATGACACGTGGACTGGCTGAACTCCAGTGCGCTTCTTATCTGTAATGCAGAACTACTTTTTTTGACATCCTCTTAAAATGCATGTAAGATCCACAGAGGCATTCCTTGAACTTTAATGTACAATTTCTATTTTATGTATGTAGCATAGGTTAACAAACATGCTCACTTAATGACTGTTACATGATTTAGAAGTCTTCTGTGGAGTTCCTCATTCAGAAATCCTAAGACCAGACATAGGCCATGATGATGATGATTGTGTGTTTTGACCTCTTGTACAGCGTAAGTTGCTTGATTGCGGTCAAATCCCTGCCTACCTGTGGAGCTGGAGCAGGTTTGTAGAAAGGCACTGCATCTTGGCACACAGTTTGGCTGAAGGAGGATTTACCCTGGATAAAATGATCCAGAAATAAATTCCCTTCATGCTTAAAAAGTTCTCTCTTTTTCATTACTCGAATATGAATTTTTCTAACTACAGCTCTCAGCCTTGGGAGTATATATCTTTACCTGCTAGCTTAAATAGAGCTCTTCTAAGAGAAATCCTCTCTTGATATTCCCAAAAAATATTGAGTCTCCCCTTTTCTACCTCTCACCTGAACTTAAGAGGGTAGGTTTGTTTATTTTGTTACTTTTAGGCAACTTTTCAGACCTTGAATTAATTTTCTGTGTTTCCTTTAACTGTCAATAAAATTTTTTTTAGCAATGAGGTGCTAGGACCAGAGGCAGTGTTATAACAGTGCTGTGAATATTTAATATAATGGTAATTCCACTGCCATATTCCTGTATGAGGTATAAGAGAGTCCCTGGTTTCCAAAATACAGTCTGATAGTCTGTGATTTATTCAAGGCAGCAGTGAATTAGCCAGCACAGAGCTCAGTGATGATGCAGATAGATGGTTTCAAGATGCTGGAAGATCTCTAAAACTCTCTCAGGTGTCTTTCTGCAACTCTGCATCTGGCAGTATAATACAGCAGTTATTTCTTTTTATGACTCAGTATTGCTCTTTTATCTGACAGTGATACTATGGTTCATTGACAGACCTGCTATCATGTAGATTATCACTAATTGTACTGGTGTTTTAAATGTTTACCTGTAAAGCAATAGAGGAGATTTGACAAGGTCAGCACCACTGCTCACCTTGGCAATTCAGTTCTGGTCTTACTAATCTTACTGTCATTTGTTGGTTCTTATTTGGTTCAAATCCTTGAATTTTCGCATAAACATGGGTGCACACATCTGGACATGCTTTCTGAGCTGAATCCATGCCATAGCTGAAGTGGAACTTCAGTGTTTTACAAATTCTACATTTGTCTTCTCCATTTATATTATTGAATCACATTCTTTTTATGGTTCTCTAGAGTTTCTGAATCCAGGGCAATGGTAACACTAGGGGACTGTGTTTCTCATCCTGTGTTCACACTGTTGACTGGTCGATCTTTCATCACTGTAGTTCTGTACCTCTCTTTCAACCTATTTTTTCAGTCCATTTCTTGAATTCATGTTTTAAAGTCCCTTCTGTCCTCTGATTGCCTTGCTGTCCCTGTCACCTTAGTAGCATCCTCAGAGTCAGTAAGAATAATTTTCAATCCATCAGACCCAAATTAATGAAAACAAGGAATATGACTGGATACAGACCATAAAGCTCTGCAGACCCATGTGTGAGGTTTCTTGCCTGTTTTATACCATTAACTGTTCAGATCATGATTTTCCAACATTGTACTCACCAAATATTAGATTCATCCAGACCATATTTCCTTAGCCTGAGAGGTAGTGTGAAAGTCTTACTAAAGTCAACATAGTACCTGCCATTTCATCCCTATTCACATCATCTCTTATCCTGTTATCAAAGAACATCAGAATGATTTCACACAGTTTGTTCTTGACAAACCCATACTGGCTGCTACTCATCTCCTTGCTGTTTTCTCCTGCTTATAGATAATGTCTGTAGGAAAATATTTTCCCAGGAGTGAAAGTTTATCTGACTGCTATACAGTTCACTCTTATTTTCCCCCTTTCCTCCTCCAGTGCTCTTGCACTGCATCTTCTGAAGGATGCTAAGCAATCTTGTCTCCATCATTCCTAAGTAGTCACATTGGCCCAGAAGTTATTTGAAGTGTCTCCTCAAGTTTGTCCTGTTTGTTGGCCAAGTTTGTCTCACCTCTCTTTCCTTTCACCCCATTTATGATCTTTCATTTCCTACTGTTCCTTCTATTCTAAATCAAGTATATGTAGTGCTGGTGTTTCTCAGTGTGGTTCCTGTGATGGGTAACAGTGTTTTCCTTTTCTTTATTTCTTTGACTTTTCAGTTCCTTTCAGATCTTTCAGTTTCTTGTCTCTGCTTTTTAATGTTCTTCTCTTTGTAATCTGCTATGGGCTGAGTGAATACTTTCTTTTAAACTGTTTGCAAGATCTTTGAATTACTGTGTTCTCTAATTTATGCCACATGCTATTTGCTCTGTTTCATTATTTAATTCTCTAGATTTCAGGTACTGTGGTTTGTGTGTATGACGCACTGCAAAGCACAGCTGTGTTGCATAGTCACCATATGCATTTACTTTCTACTTTTTCCCTTTACTGTTTTGCGAAACAGCTTTTTCCACTCCATTATTTCCAGAATCATGGATGCATGAAGGTGATGCTCCAGGGAATGACAGAGGTGTGAGAGAACTGCTGAATCACTTGCACCCTGACATACCCTTCCTGAATGCTGCAATAGTACAGAGCAGGTCTTGGTGCACTCTGTGGTTACTATGGGGTACGCTGCCTGCTGGTACATGAAAAAATAGAAAGTTCTCTTTCTGCCAAGGTTCCAGTAGTCAGACACTCAAGCTCCTTAAAATTGACAAAGAAAGTGTAACTATGCGCTAGATGCTGATGGCTGTTGAGCATGGGCATGTATGGATGTAGTTATGAAGTTGTTCCTGGTCAGATGGATTCCAAAAACATCTGTTCAGTTTTTATGTAGCTTCTAATTAATCAGCAATATATATAGGCACTGTTGATGTACATTTTAAAGAAACAGGTACTGCAGCAAAAGTTCACCATGGTCAATACCTTTTCCCCCCTAAATTTTAGTGGTGTATCTATAAATGTTGAGACATTCCTTGCTTGTTACATGACCCAAAAAGAGGAAGTCAGTAGTAGACTTTTCATTGATTCATGTGGATTTGAACATCTCCATGTAGAGCATTTAACCTCAAAATATGGGCCTATGATAAAAGTGCAGGAATCTGAAAGTGTATATTCCCTGCTCTGAAAAAAAGGAATGAGAATGCAGAAGATACCCAGAACTACAGAGACACCAGCTAACCTGCAAGGTAGTGGCTCACAAGAACTTCCCTCTTATCTTTTGGTTTAGGGGATAGTATACGTCCACTCTGATGTTTTAAATAGGTTGGGAAGAATTTAATTTTTGGCTCAAGTGAGCCTCTAGTTTATTAAATATGAATGTTCTTGCCGGGGAGAGGTTGCAGATAGAAGGATGCTTCACTTTTCTTGAATGTATGCATTTGGGAAAGAAAACTTGGCTCTTCTGTGCCTTAATCTTTTCTGTCTCAACCTGCCTACAAGAAATATCAATAAAAAATGTCAGATCATAACAATTGCAGGATTTCTAAGTGTGCAGGGGTATGATTGTAGCTGCCTTCAAATCTGTGAATTCAGCTGCCTTGTAACAAGGCTGGCCTCTCAGCAGCACTGCTGGGAGGTCTGCGTTACCTGTTAATTATACAGAGAAAATTGCTCAAGTTAATGCTGTGTCTAAACGCAGTACTAACATCTGCCTGTCTTGGCAGTAAGACAGCTACCACAAATATGCCGTGCAATAGTCTGTCAAATATCTTGGCTTCTGCAGTAACTTGCTCTTCTAAGAAAAAATTTCCAGCTCAAGTTACTGCTCAGGCTGTGGGTGATCTTTCCAAGCTCTGAAGCTGTGGGATCTATCACTCATCCATCAGTGTCTGTTCTGCTCTCCCTATGAGCATCCGTTTCTGTCTGGATGCTGCTGAGGAGGAATCAGACCTGCTGCTGAGCGGACACAGGCGAGAGTGACAGTCTTATCCTAACGAAACAGTCAGGTTATGAGATGGTTTGCATTTCTATTCCTGCTTTTGCAGGAACCTAAAACTGGACTGTTTCTTGGTGTGACTGTGGTAAGCCCCAGGAGCAGTTTGCAGTTCTATCTGCTTCCAGTCTTTGGTATAGTCTCATGGAAGTATGTTTCAGAAAACATAACTTTAAACTGCCTGACACTTCCCAGTCTTTTCTATTTCTTGTCTATAGGGCTATCAGTCAAATTCTTCTTGTTGCCTAACCAGTTTTAAATCTCATGTGGAAAAATTGTCAGTCCAGTATTATACTATGGACAAATGTGTCAGCTCTGCCACGTTAATTCATTCTTGCTTAAGACGTGAAAATAAACTGATAGAATACCAATTTGAAGTTTTTAGACCTTGAAATGATTTAAAATCTCTTAAAAGAAAGACTAGGGCTGAAACTTTGTCTCCAAGGCATCATTTTTAGCTTAGAAGTAAGCTCTGATGGTCCTTTCTTTAAACTGCCTGTTGTACAGATGCCTACAAAGAAACTGCTTCTTTGGGACTGTTTGTGTTTAGTACCAGTATTTATTTCATTTCATGTGACAGATGACTTGGCTTCTGGATCTAATAACTACTCACTCATATACCACCAGCACAGATTTTTGACCTACTGAAATGCTGTCATTTGGTTTGGGGGTGCAGGCTGGCTGCACAGAGGACAGCAGCAGTTGCAGTCTGGTGCAGGAGCCCCATGTTCCCTAAGCCCGGATGACTTCTGGCACGTGCCTGTGTTGGCTTTGGCGTTTCAGTCAGATGAGAGGAGTGGGAGCATCAGGCTGCCTGGGCTCTGTTAGCAAAGGCTGATGCTTATGTTCAGCATGCTGTTTCAGTGAGGCTGCCTGCAGCCTGCAGCCTGCAGGACAATTTGATATGGACTTCCATAATGCAGCTCCTGCACTGCTGGTGGACCTCTGGAGATCTCAGTGTCAACCGCACCCGCACAGCCCTCCTTGTGTGTGGGATGTGCATGTGCTGTATGCCCATGTTATTGAATTTTTATAATTTAATTACTTTTTCCTGAATGATACCTACTTTGAGTTACTGGTTGTGTTCATGAGGATCGGGTCCTGCCTGATAAACGCCAGCCAGCTGCCTGCCGCCTGGCATGCTTTCTGCTTGTCATCTATAGGCTGCACTAAAGACAGTGCCACCCAATTAAGATTCAAATGTCTGAAAGCCTTTCATATCTGTCATGATTGATATTCCGTAATTGTGGGGTTTCTTACCAAATTTCAGTTAAAGCTTCATAGATTATTTTTTTTTTCTTATGCTCATAAGTCTTTGATTGTGAGACACACTTATGAAATCTAGAGGATTGCTGGATGAAGCTGAAGGAACTCTGCTTTATTCTTCAGCATAGTCATGCTTTTCATTCACTCACAAATAAATGCCTGATTTCTGCTTGAGGGATTTTTTTTGTTGTTGGTTTTTTTTTGAAAGGTGGGGAAATCAAAAAAATGAATGCAACCTTAGATTGTGGCAATTTTATTTTAAGCAGATTTTCTGCTTTTTTTTTCTTCTCAATATTATCATGCAGCAGCTAAACTAATGAATATATAATTTTCTTTCCTTTCTGCTTGTCATGCCCTGCTAACATGGACCTCTACAAAGGCTCAGGTTGGTGTTGCAATCTGTCTTCATCTTATCTTATTGTTCTCATTTAGTAAAGAGGGGCTTTGATGTTGTTCTTCATCAATCAGCTTTTTTTCCCCTTCCTCTCTTTAAAATGGGACCCAACATTATTACTGCATAACAGAGTCACCTAGAGAGGTTCCATGTTTGTTTATTGCCCCTGAAACTATCCTTCAGCTGCAGCAAAATGTGCTGTTTCAAAAACACGGGACATTGATTTATTTATATCTACTTAAAATTGCTATGCTTGCCTAGCTTTGTGACAGGGAGACAGCAGAAGCTACAGCACCTACAGCTTCTGGAATCAGCAGAAATGCAGTGAAACTCTCGCTAACGAGTTTCTGCCTTGCTTTAGACCCTAGTATGTGACAACATAGTAAAATTGCATTTGTTAGTATCTCCTCTAGATTCAATATTTTCTTGATAGAAGGAACATAATTAAAACATAAAATAAAAAGCAGAGCCACAGGAACTGGCCATTTGTGATTGTATTTGCATATCCTGCATTCACACTTTAACAATCTCGACTAAATTGTCTTGCCTTGAGTAATTCAGATAGATAGAAATAAATACTCGATATCTGCATGATATCTGCAAGGTCATACTACGTGCTGTGTTCTGCTCCTCAAAGGCTGTAGTGACAGTAAAACCTTGAATTAAGCCACGGAGGCAGGTTCGCATCCGGGAGCTGTGTGTTCTCCCTATTTTCTCACATTGAATGATGCCTGAACCAATCTTACAGAAAATAAAACCACTTATGACTAGTAAATATGAACTTGCTGAGCAACATGTTAGTTCTGTACGTGTGAGCTATAACAACTGGGGTTTGACAGAGCTCATGTCAATTAACTTCTTAAAGCATTTTCCACTCGTTTCACTTAAGAATTTGAAATACAGTGGAGTCTGTCTTTGCATATTTCATCATCCATTAGAAGAAAATAGGGGATTTAGTAAGAGCATTGTAAAGTCCATCAAAAAACTGGATACAGTAAAAGCATCTAAAGGCCACGGTGAGGGAAAGTGAAGCATCCAGACACCTTTACAGCAAAAATACTCTGCTGCTTTCCTAATAACTCCTCTTCCCCTTTTCCTCAATTTTACAGCCAGAATTTTACAGTGCTGCTTTCTCTGATGGCTTCATCCTGAAATGTCTTCATCTGAACTTTTCAGTACCTGATTTTAAGCTGAGGTGTCATCCAGTCAATGCAAGAAATAGGACATTTCCAGATTCAGTCCCCCAGTCCCTAAGGGCTCCCTCGCTAGCCTCTAATAAATCACTCAATTCTTCATCCTTAGTTTTCTCATGTGTAAATTAAGATTAAAGTTGAGTGGTTTTGAGGGTTGGGCTGTAAATAGGCAATCAAGAGCTGGGGAAACTTTAGAGGGTTGATAAGTGGTTTTACCCTTCCTACTCAGTGAAAATCATATTTCAGCAGTGTTTTTGAAGGCTGTAGCCATGGCAAGTTCCTCAGGATAATGGTGAAGGGTCTTTTCTGTAGAAGCTTCCACACTACCCACATGGCAGAGACTGGGAATTTGTATGTCTTTCTGTCTGTGCTATAGTAATCATTGCCCTGACTCTTAATTCATATTTTGTACTTAGAATAAAATTGATCCTTCTGCCAGCTACAAAGTTTTAGGGAGGTCTAGGTTTTCTATAAACTTGATTCAACACCAGTGAAGGCTTTTCATAACCTTAACAAAGCTCTAATCGATTTTCTGTACCACAAAGGAGGTAAAAAACCACTAACTCCTTTGATTTGGGTGTGAATGAAAACTAAAAGTGCTGAATTTGCTTCACAAATATTTGTGCTGTTATCTGCTGTATGCATAAAAAATTCAGGAATTCCAATAATTTCAGAAGTCTTACCGCATGCTGATCTATTCAAACTTTTGTGCTGTAAGTCATTCTTGAGCAATATTTTTTTAATTTTGGTGTCTATTTGCAGCATCCAAATACCGTAAGACAAGTACCCATCAGTGAAACCGCTGCTTTGCAAAATCCAAATTGCTTGAAAATTAATTGCTCAACCAGTTTTTAATACTGGTGAGTGGTTAGCATATTTCTGGCGATTGTGATCAATACAGAAACTAGCATGAAATAAAATCAATTTTATTTTAAAGAGAACTATTTAATGTTGAAATTTTAATGAGGTCATTTCTGTGATGTAGTGTTTGTTAATGTGCAAGTACTTGTCCTTCAGATATAGACTTAATTCAGTAAAGCCTTTAAATGTGTGCTTAGATCTGCCAAATCAAACATTCACTGAAGTAATTAACAAATTCAGTACTCCATCTTCACTTCAGTTTTTAAGAATTAAATAAAAGAAAAGAAATTCTCATTATTAGAAATTACCTAGTCTGGATTAAATGGAATGCAAAGGCAGTTTTAGAGCATTATAAAAATGATTCAGTTAATGTATGGGCACCTTACAACCAAAAATAGAGATATGGATGAACTAGGTGGAATCAACAAAGAAGTCAAATTTGCAGGTAATTGCAATGTGTGGACATCTTTGGAGCTGTATTTCCCACCGTGCTCCAGATCCATTTGTGTCAGGCTGGTTGCAAGAGAAGTGCTGGCTGTGATCCAGATTTCACAAAGCGGTGTCCATAAGCTGGAGAGGAGAGATGACATCCCACTACTGCCTCCTCTTACAGCCTGGATATGCAGGGAACATAAAAGTGGTTATGAAGAAGGTATTAAAAGTGGGGAAATTGCTAGCCAGTGTCAATGGCAGTGGTTTTAATATCTATGCTTGAATATCTATGCAAGTGTCTGCAAACCAGAGCAAATCAGCTCTTTCCTATGGGATCTTTTCTAGCTTTGGTGTTATTCATGATGGTCTCCATATTTTAAAAGTAGGCCGTTTCTTTGGTTCTGGCTGTTTCAATGTATTAGGTCTAACGTAACCTTGGTATAAGGGCAGTGGTGTGAAATGAACTTATGTTAGCAACTAATTCAAACCATTCTTATTAGAAATGAATAGCACAGAGGTTGTCCTCAGGGTCTCAGGCAAGCGCTACAATGATCAGTTTGGTTGTTCTAATATAATAAGCAGATATTGACTTTAGTTGAGGTGAACACCAAGATTTACTGTCTTGAAAGCTAAAATATTGACTGAGGGAAAACCAGAGTCAATATTTACCTTTAGGGGGAATAAATCTTGATGTTCACAGAAATATGAAGTCACTATGATTTTCAGAAACGTTGAACTTTGTTCTAGTTTACTCTGCAGGTGCTCATCAGAAAAGCTACCTGAAGTATAGGTATGAATTTCTTTTAATGAATCACATCAGTTGAGTGAATGTACTTCTTTCTATACACCCTTTGCAAGGTCAGTATTATTCCTGACCAATATTTAAATAAGTTACAGAACGTTATAAATCACAGCAAAGCTCCCTGGTGGTTGGATATTTGGACTTTTCATCAAAATGCAAGTATCAGCTATTAAAAGAGAAAATAAATAAATTAATGTTCTTACATTTTGTTGAAGTAACTGTCGATGCCAAGATACTTCAGCAAGGACTCAGGGTTTACTTTGGAATGAATGGGAACTGGTTTCTTTTATTATGGCAAGCTTATAGCAGCTTTTCTTTTAAAGAATAGGTTTTGTCTTTCTTCCCTTTTATTTATTTAATCTAGAACTGTGCCCAGCGATTTGATTTTAGGATTCAGATATTAATGTATTCCAGGTTCATTGTGGCTACAAAGAGTGAGACAGTTGTCCTATGGAAGTCAGGAGCAAAACTCCAATTGGCTTCCATCAGACATCGTTTCACCCCTTGGTTCATTGAGCCCAAAACACAGCATGTGAATATGAATAAAAATTGAGGAAAGCAGTTAATTTCCTAAAATGTTAAAACTATTTTGACTGTGTTTGTTTCTTTAAAGGGTTTAAGGGGATGCATTGAGGGATGAGCCAGGCTGGTTCTCTGAGCACTGAGCTCTCTGCAGCTCCGCACAGGTCAGGTGTCTGCAGCTTCAAGCATCTTTTTTCACCCTGAGCAGTACAGAACAATGGACCCATGTTCCCGTGGTGTGGATTCCATTTAGTTCTTGTCTTTCAGGGGATGGATTGTGGTAGTACAGCTCCATACATTTATTGGGTTTCTCAGCCTGAAGGTTTTTGTAAATGCACTGTCATAGTGGGTTTGCATACGTTTGGGGAAGGGTGAACATTAAGCAGTTTATTTTTAAAGGAACTGTTGTCTTCATGCTTGGGAAAAGAAGTGGTGTAGCTGGACAAGAGACTTCCGTATCTGCTGCAGAGGTAGCAGATGTCAAATGTGATGTGGGCCACCATACTGAAAGTGTGTAATTTGAAGCTTGGACACACTCTTTGTTGCAGCCAGGGATCCATGGGTGCACATCCCAACCCCCTCCAGGCTCAGACACCTTGGGTCTCTGTTCTGGGTGAGGAGTAAGGACAGCACATCCCGTGCCAGCCTCTGTTCAGGGTAAGGACAGAGTGCTTCCATGAGCCCAGGAGCTGAGAAGTGATTCCAGATTCCCTTGGTTAGTGATGCCCAAACAACAGCAAAGCTTAGCCAATATCCTTTGAAAATGCAGAATCAAGAACATAGGTTTTTGACCTCCTTAAGTACCACAGCTGTTAGCAAGAGATAGGAATGAAAAGGTTTAAGGTCTGTTGGGTTTCTGGGTTTGTTGTTGTGTTGGTTTTTTTTTTTACCCAAATTAAAAAAAAAAAAAAAAAAAAAAGAAGAAGAAGAAAAGAGGAATTGGAAGTGATAGAAAACAAATGATGGCAAGCCAGGAGAGATAAATGGGAGGACAACATTGTCCTGTGGAGAAAAGGACCACATGCTACATCACCGTGGTTTATAAATGCAAAGATAGAGTCACAAATTAAATTCACAGCTTCTGAAGTGCATACCCACAGAGTTGCACCCATGGAAATCTTGCATCTCTTTGAGATCCTATTTAAAAGTGTAACGGAGTTTACTGATACGTGTTGTAACTTGCTCTGAAGAAATCTGTCCCTCCCAATGCCGCATGCTGGTTACTTACACCTTCCCAGTGTCCCAGAGGTACAACTGGAGATGGCATTGCTCAATGCCACAACGCAGGGTAGAGGACAGAGCTTGTTCACAGACAGAATGTGCAGTGGTCAGCATAATAATTTAGGAAAAGAGGTTATTTGTAACAATTATATTTCGGATTTTTGGTGTCGAGTGTAATCTGGGAATCCTGGCCCAGTTGGAAGTACTGAACGGGTCAGCAGCAAGCTGCCCAGGTATTAAGGTACTGCAGGGATTGCACAGCCAGTATTGCGTGCCCTCTCTCCCCCTGCACCGAATGGGATATGTGACAGAGGAGGAGAGCTGATGTGGCTTCATGTGTAATCATACTGTCTTGGCACGATTAGACAGCAGAATACAAATGTTCTGTTAATGGCTTTATTATTGCTATCCTGCCTGCTCTTGAAAGAGCATATTTTAAATATCACTTCACATTACTTGTATTTGTGTCACTGCATATGTGATCTCTGTTTTGTCCTCACACGTTTCCTTGGGTAGGCTTTAGTTATGTGGCATCCCATCCTTGCCCAAACTCTGCTGGTTTCCTTACACTGAAATCGCATCAGGTAAATGCCACAGGAGGTTTTGACCACCAAAACACAGTTGTGGTAAATTCCTGATGTTAGGCCTGTACTGCTATCCACAGCAGGGGTTTGCTGGTTTGGAGAGGTCTGAGGTTTAATGGATTTTAACACAGAGCAACGAGAGGTCACTGAGACAACAATGTGGGATTTTCCAAGGTCTTGGTCTTGTCTGAACAAGGAGCAGAGGCTGCTTGCTGCAGGCAGTGGGGGTGAGCACTGAAAGGCTGGCAGTGCTCAAATCTGTGGGATTCACAGTGATAGCCTCTAACCTCGAGGAAGGGTTATTAATTAGAGAAGTGGAAAGAATCTTAAATCCCTAAAGCCACTGTTTGTGCTGTGCCTGCCCTGGATGCCCCACCGTACTTACAAAGGAGTGCAGGCAGCACATGCACTATCACCTCCCAGCCGCTCTTTACCTTGTCCTTCTCTCCAAAAGTCTAAAAAGCAGGAACAGCTACCCACCTGGCTCTTAATAAAGGTGTTAGTAAATAAGTTTTACCTCCTGTAACACTGCACAGTGAAATGTCTCCTCAGCAGGTTGCAGATTTCCTGTCTGCTTGCAGCCAGCTCTTGCAAAGTTTGGTGCTTCACTCTCTCCTGGTTTTGCCTCCCCTCTGCAACGAGGGAAACTCTGATCATGCCTCAAGCACGCACTTCCTTCTTCAACTAATCGTCTCCTGCAGACAGCAGTATGTTTTGTCAGACAACATAGGCAGAGTGCAGTTTTTCCTTCTACCCCGTGGAGCAGGGAAACGAATAAATATTGCCTGTCTCTACATCCATCTCCTGGCTGTCTTTGGGGAACATGAAGGCTTCACAGTGCCTAAAAGGGATTTTTATTCTCCCTGGTGTGTGCAGGGAAATGACGGCAGGAGCCAGTAACTCTCTGAAGGTGACAAGATAGCTGGGGCAGGACAGTGGCTTTGGGTGGGCTCAGTGTGCTGCCTGGTGCATCCCCCCACACTGGCAGTCTCCCTGCTTGCTGGTGCTGAGCTCTTGCTCAGCAGGTACTTCCTCTCTTTTCTCTTGTATACATCCGTTAATGAGCATGACTGCATATCTAATTAGTGACACTTGTGGTGCTCTTTGCTCAGTTTAGGAAGCTTAACACTTTGTACAATACGTAGATACCTATAGTTAGGCCAAATACTGCCAGCTTAGCATGCAGAAGTCATTAGCCCATATCGAGCAGTTCAGGACTGTGGTCTTTCACAGACCTTTGTGCAGGTCCAGCAGAAGCTGGAAATGTCACTCAGCTCTGGTGCTCCCCCAAATGCTGCAGGGTGACCCCACTCGCTTCTGCAAGAAGGTTGTTGTACCAAACATTTTCTCAGTGTGTATTTCATCCCTGAAATAGTAGTCCCAATAATTTTTGCACGTTCTCAATGTTATTTGTGCACAAACCGTGAAAAGGATTTGTGCTTCGTAATATGTAGGAAAAATGGTACTAATTTTACTACCTTTTCCCCCGTTGATCCTATCCCTTTCCTCTGCACGAAACGTGATGCTCTTACTAGTTCATGCCATGCTTGCTCCCACCAGTCCTGACTTCTGGCCCCTCTTTCTTTTCTCCTTCACATATTTTGCACTTTTCAGCTTCTCCTACTCTTTCTCCTCTGCTAAACTTGTGCACAACAGATATGCAGACGCAGAGTTAAAATTAGTTTCTGGCATTTTCTGTTCCTGAATACGCTTCTTTAGCAAGTTATCTTTGTTTTATTTGGTATGAAGGTAATTTTTTGATAGGGCACCAGTTTTGTTTTCATACCAGTACCTTGATCTCATCTGCCTACCTCCAAAATGTTGCAAGTAAGGTTTCTTTATTGTTGTGCCACAACATGCATAGTCACAATCTGCTATTCTAAAATGAAGCTATAAATTATTAAACCTGTGGTCGATT
>NW_009934151.1:24320-26592 GCF_000696875.1 Nestor notabilis | reverse complement strand
TTTGTTTTTTTTTGTGGGGGGGGGGGGGAGGGAGAAGGGGAAGGAGAGGGGTGGTAGTTGGGAGGAAAGCTATTGATTTACAGTTATTTTAGTGGTGAGAACTGAATGACTCCACAGCAGCAAGACCAAGGAGATTTTGGTGTGTGGAAGAAGAAATTTTAGGTGTGCTATATTTTTCCCAGGGCAGCACATTGCGCTTTCTGCAAAGCAACAGAGAACACTGTTTTCAAATCAGCTTCTGCAGGCAAACAGGATTCAAAATAAATAACTTTTATTCATTATTTTAATAGAACTGTTTGCACATTCATTTGTTTAATCCTAAAGATCTGCTAAAGTACTGTATCTCAGTGTGCTGCTTCTAACAACCTGGATATCCGGCACCTTTTAAAAATGTTTATCAAGCTTTTGGCTGTATTTTTCTCTCAACATAGACACCATAGCTCAGGTGAATACACAGTCGTGTTTGTTTAGATGTGTTAGAGTTGATTAGATGTGTTCCCACTTGCAGGGAAAAAGAGGTTTGCAGCTTTTGTGTATAAAAATTAAATTTATAGGATGCATGAAATTTCATTCTTTTATGATAAATGACTTACAAGGATATGTCAGAATCAAAGGTAAATGAGGGCTGATTTTAGATTTGTACCTTCTGAAACACAAAAGGATGCAGTGTGTATGGTCCTGGTGAGTGACGTGTGATAGATTATAGCAAAAGCAGTTGAAGCAAATGAAATTGTAATGGAGTTCCTCTTCTGGCTATAGGAAATAGCGGTTTTTTGTCCTGTTTCCTAAGATGCTGCTTACATATACTTAAAAATCCTGTGGCAAGTCAATAATGAATAAAAGAACTTAAAGCTATTACAATATCTTTAGCATAATTAGCATAAGGAGTGTAAGCCAGGATGTTTTTCAGTATACTCTTTCCTGGCTTTGGCTGAGGCATTTCTGCAGAGATGCTAACCTGTATAATTCAAATGAACAGTTTTGATTCTTTCTTCTTGCAGGTGTATGAGGCAGTCCCATGCTACAGTGAGTGCAATCAGTATTCTTGGGTAGTAGAACCATGGTCTCCGTGCAAAATCAAGAGTGAACAAAATTCCCTCCACTGTGGAGAAGGAATACAAACAAGAAAAGTCAGGTGCGTGAAGACAAAAGCACAGGTACCCAGATTAAAAAGAGCTGATGATACATACTTGCATAAAGCTGCAATATCTGGCCATCTGACAGTGGGTATGTTGCTGACTCCAGTGTATTTCAAATGAAAACAAACATATATTTATGTAATGGTTTACAGGAAAAGCATCTCAGAGATGCAGCCTTGTGTTACGATCAGGATGTCTTTTGGGAAGAAGGCATAATGTTTAAATTAGAATTCTTCAACCTAAATGCCATATATATACATAAAGCCCCCTGAGGGGCAAATCCTCCATATTCTGATTTGCTAACATTTTCCCCAAGTAATGGCACTACACACACCAGAGCAGCATTCGTTATTAGTGAATATTCATTCCCCAGGCATGGGGAAATGGTGAGTTATTTCCAAATGTTTGTATGTTTCTATCAGGAGCACAAAGGTATGTTCTTGCTGACTGTCATTTTCTGTTCGCTCATCTGTCTTCTGATCAAAATTTAAATCCCTCTGTATGAAGTCTGAAACGTTTCTTTAAAGTAGTTATTGAAATCTGTGAGTAACAAAAGCACGTTGTGCGTGTAGCTGGTTTTGATTTGTATTGACATGATTTACTCTAGTTTTTGTCCAACTGTGCTGCATATAGCTACTGTGTTACATATGGTGTCCTATATGGGCTTAAGAGGACCTGTTGATATCCATCTCTTCTATGGTACGCTGATGATCCTCTAATGAAAATGTTTTCTGTGTAGGTGTGTGAGTACTGCTGAGGACCACAGAGGGGAGACTGTGCCCAACGCACTGTGTAATCAGGCTGAAATCCCAGACGTGATGCAGAAGTGTAGTTTGTACTGTCCCAGTGAGTGTGTAGTGTCTGACTGGGGACAGTGGAGCAAGTGCCCGCAGGTAGGCTTTCCTGCTTGTGTGTCTGTGGCAATTCTCATGCGTTGGTCTTCGCTGTCCTTCAGCCACTTCAGAACATAGTTATTTTCTGAAAAAGTAAATTATTTAGCATGGTTGAATCTGGAGATACTTACACTTCTACAGAGACCGAGCTATAGAAAGTTACGTAGTAAACCATAGTTATTACTGTGCTAGTTGATTCAACACATCTTTCCACTTGGTCTATGAGAGAGGACCCACACC
>NW_009934151.1:0-24277 GCF_000696875.1 Nestor notabilis | reverse complement strand
AAGAGCGGTGGAAGGGACCAGTATTCTGTCTGCAGTAAGGGCTGTCTGTGTTAGTAAATATTTATAGGGGAGAGCTCTGTGAGTATGCATGACTGCCATAACAGCCTGTTGGTAGAGTGTGGTGGTGGCACTCTGGAAAAGTCTTAGGCCTGAGGCAATGACAGCTCTCCCTTCCCAACAGACACTATTTCTGTCCAGTGTCTATTCCTCCTCAGAACCTTGAGGGAAGATTTGAGGCAACAGCAACAGAAAGGCATGGCAGCAAGATGCCTGAACAATTTGTCATGTCACAAAATACTTGAAACTTTGTGAATTATGCAGGGATTCAAGCCACTGCCAAGTGCTCTGTGTTTTCCTGAGTGTACAAGTTGGAAAGAAGCTGCACATTCTGTCTTGTGAAAACTCTCTGGCCTCAAAGCATGTAATTTCAAACCGATTGCTTCTTTCTGATAAATGTTGAAATAGGTGTCAGGTTTAATGTCAGGGTTTTTTTTAACAGACTTGCTTGATGTATTTAAGTGACAAACAAATATTCGTTGCCCCTGTGTTAACTGGGCCATTATCAAAAGTCTGAGTGATTATTGGACAGGTATTTATACTACTGCTGACACAGGTAATTTCCTTCCATAATATTTTGTGTAGCATATCAATATTCTCAGTAAGAACATGTCAAATAAAATCTTGTGTTTCATTTCCTGCATTCGCCTCCTCCTGAGCAGCATAGCTTTGATGAAGTATAGCACTCTTGCACCAGTACAGATGCTTGGATACCTTTCGAAGTCCCACTGTGGTTGGGCTGTTTCTTTGCCATGGACTTTTTTTTTTTTTTCCCCACAGATAGGTTTTCTTCCTTTTAGCATGCAGTAAACAGATGCAGAGATGCTCAGGCCACTGGGTATTTTTCAGGTGCCTTGGTGGCAGTCACTTGGTAATGAAGGACAGCTTGAAGCTTTAAGCACCCTAGTGTCCTTAAGACACCCTGAGTTTTTACATGAAGGCTCCTTTTTGGTAATGGTGAAGCAGAAAAGGGATGCCTTGAACTTGTGGTCTGTACTCCATCAGGCAGCATAGCTCTTGGCAGTCGCAGGCTGAGTGCCACAGTCCCTGTGTCTCCTTGTACATCCTTTTGCCATAGTGGATGTTAATTCATAAATGTGAGGACATCTGTATGCCAATCCAATTAACTGAACAATATGCTTTCACAAGCTGTTCTGCAATGCTTTGTTGTGAAACTGAGATGACTGTGTGCTGATGGAGCATGTGTTTAAATAGTTCTGTCCAGATATGAGGCAATAAACAGCCTGAAGTTTTATGGACATATAAAACCCTCTTTTGATGAGTTTACAGCAGTGCTGTCTCCCTTTTATAGCTACTCTGGCCATTTGTGTCTGGTTTAGAGAGGACCACACAGCACAGTCCCTCTCAGGTTGCACATGCTTAGCATCTCCAAGGCAAGCGCTGGGCTTGCTCTAAGTGCAGTATGGCTGTACTGTACCTTCAGTATGTGTGGGGATACTTACCTAATGGGGCAGGGATCGAGGGAAACGTGGTGGCCAGGAGTGAGGCATTGCCAGCACTAGGGTAATTAATGCAACCCTTCATCTCCTGAGTTGCCACTAGGAGAGATGATCACTGAGAATGGCCACAAGCTGGTGGACATGGTCAGTGGAGTTACAAAGGCAATGAAGCCTGTGGAGGATCCTGCTTTGTTTGTAAGAGCTACGTGTGGTCAGCTGAATAGCTCCACTGGTTGCAAGTGAGAGCTTGTGTCTGGACCTTGCACAGAGACCCTGCATATAGACACCCAAATATAGAAGTCTGCATCTGGAGCTGAATCTCGTGTGAAATCTTTTGGCCAAATCTGTTGTGCCTCCAGCCTTGTGTCAAATGTCTTCCCACAGGGCCCAGAAGCACATCAGTAAGTTTGTGTGCATAGGACCTCCTGCTCATTCGGGCTGTCTTTTTAATTGTGTTTGGGGGACTTTAGCTCTGTAGTTGCTATACTCATGCATGGTGTCTGACTTATGCAAAACTGGAAGTAAAGGCCTGTCTTTTGAGGATGAATATTCACCAAAAATCCATTTTCTAAATATGGCTCCTTTCTCTTTCTCAAGTAATATGAAAAATTTGCAGGATCACATCATATTGGACTGGAAAACCACTATTTTCAGGCTGCTCTTCTTCAAGCAGGTTTACATTTCATATCAAAATAGTTGGCACTCTTGTAGTCATAGCACTCTTGTGAGGCAGCTGCCAAAGAGAATTCCAGGAAATCTTCCTGTACCTCTGGTCATATTTGGCTTGCTGGAGATAAAGTGGATTTATGAAACTTGGCAAATGCTAGTTTTTAAGATGAGCGATCACAATTTCAGCGTCATCTTTGCCCAAGCAGCTCTTTAATTTGAGATATTTACCGAAGATTTCGGTCAGTTCTTTTGAAAGGAAAAAAAACCCGACTCTTAAGGAGTTCTTTTCCAGTTGCTTTGGTGTTCAGCTCGTATCTTATAGTGTTGATAGTAAATTCATCCTGATAGTAGAATAACTAACTCTTATCAGCTGAATATAAAAAGGCCTTTTAGATTATCTAGTATACCTTTTGTCAATACTTTATTGTACTCTGGATGCTTTCTAGATTATTACTTGGTTTTATCTTGTAACAATACTCTACCCATGTGAATTTTCCGCTTTCAGCGTAGTAAATGCTCTTGATTCGTGTTGAAATCAATGAGTCATAAAAGTGGAGACTGTTTTGTCAGTAGGAAGTATTTCCTTAAATACTTCTTTCTGCTAAAACATTGTATTTATTCTTCCTTTTTTGGCTGCATTTCCCTTTTGCTTTTAAATATTTGTATTTCTAGGGTGGTCTTTTGTAATTTCAGATGGTCCCACAATTCTTCTACGTGTATTGTCCAAGTGAATGGCAGGTTTTGCGTCTTGATTATATTGTTATTTCATACTGCTGTACAAAGCTAAATTTTAATATTTCCCCTAATGGCACTTTGCTGTGACCCAGAAATGCAGTTGTCTGAACTGTAATACCATGAGGTTACTTTTGAAGTTTTGTCTCATTACTGAATTTAAGAAACTCATAATTACTTATTTAAAGCTTCCCTGTTATTCTCGCATTCTCTATTGTGAGAAGTAAATTCAAAATGGTTTTCCTTCTGATTGAAGACTATTTCTTGGCTCATAAAGTTTTCTTCTGTGACGCTAGGTAACATCCGTGTAACTTAAATATCAGGGCTTTAAAGCCATTTAAAATAACAGTTTGAAGCTTGCTAGTTGGAAAAAAAATGATGAGCAAATTAGATTGACTTTGCTTCAGAGATTTCATATTCATTCCAGCTACAGTAGCATGTTCAGTCAGACATCACTACTTGATTGCCTAAAGACGCAGCTAAACAATCTGGAAACTGAAAGCCTATCATCTCTGTTACATATTCAGTGATCGAATAACATGCACTTCCTGTGGTGTCTCAACTTTGCATTCATCTGACTTGGAAATGTAATTAATTGACTTCAATTGAATTCATCAAAGCATTCTTAGAAAGAGTTAATATGTGAGTTGTGCTATAAGTCCCTGAAATAATTATCTCAAATTTATTTTGTTAGCTATGTGTTGTGTGGATAGCTGTCACAGCCCCCGTGGCCGATCGGAGTGGCCTCCTTGTTTGCCTCAGCTGTTGGCATTTCTAGCAGCTAATTCTAAGAGGTCTGAAATTAGTTAATTATAAGAGGTTACATGTCTAGTGAGTGAGAACAGCTGTCTCTGTTTCAGCGAGCATTTTCCTCGTGGATCAGTAGCAATGTACAATGCTCAGGACTTGAGACAATTGAATTATTGTTCTCTTGAATCTGTGGGGGGGAGTGTAATACTGCAACAACTGATTGTATTAAAAGTGACACCAGGCAATACAGCTGGCTCCCAGGTTATGCAGTTACTGTCATCATAAGTATGATTTGGAGTCATTAGCTTGGAAATGCCAACTGGAAGAGAAATTGTGGACTCCTGTAGAGCTGGGGCTCACTGTGTGTGTTACCCAAGTCTTCATCACAACTAGTACCTTTATATGTAGGTTTGGCAGAGAAGCTGCAGTATGGAGGCTGGATTGGAGAATGAAGCTTGCACAGAGTTGTATTTCTAGTCCAAGAGATAATTAATTTATTCAGGTCAAGCATGAGAATTATGCTAGTCCGAGGCTTTCTGTAAGAACATACACTGTTCTTTATGCATAGCTGTAACTTTTTTTTTTTAACAACTTTATCAAAAAGTTGGTAACTGCTGTATTTTTAGATTCATTTTTTATTTTTATTCATCTTGATTAATCATTTTTTAAAAAGTAATCATTATTTATGGAGGCAGATAAGGTTTTAGAACCTAGATGCATCTCAAAAACAAAATCCATGCAAATGCATTTTCATTTCAAAAGACTGCTCATGTTATTGTAAATGGCTTGTTAAATTGTTACAAAACATCCACATCGGCATGAACAATATAATGGTTCATTGCATTGTTAAAAATAGTCAAATCCTGTTGCTGCCAATGCATTTACCTGAGTTTGAGATTGTATGTTTCCTTATGAATAGCCAGTTAAATATAATGTGGCCAGCTATTTGTAGTGCACTATGCATTATACAAGCTGTTTGATAAATTAAACAGCTTAAAGGGCTCTCTAATGGGTTACAGTGTTTGTGTTGTACAATTATGATGCATGTGAAAGCCTGAATCAATGGACAGCTTTTAAAATCCATCAGAAAGAGAGTCTAATAATGTATATTAATGTATGATATGTTAACAGAACTGGAACTTGGCATTTATAACTTTTCAGGTTTGTTTTAAATATTATTCCTGTCTTCCAGAACAAACTTTCTGTGCTTTGTCTGTTCTGTTACTGGCTGGAGTAAAGGCTGGGTACATCCTTTGTGCATGTTTGTGTCCCTCACTTTTTACGTTAGCTTAAAATAGTGACAAGTGGTCATGGTGGAGAATTGTGATTGGCTAAAAGAAGTATTAAAAAATGCAGTACATAATACTGCCAAGAGTTCCTCCATGGAATCAAGATGAAGGCTTTTATAATTTCTGAGTGGTCCTTTGGGAAAAGATCTGAATCATTTCTACCTTAGAATTTTATGTGCTTCTCATTGCTTCAGAATATTTTGTTTCTGTAGTGGTTTATATAACCTGGCCTGTAGATCCCTGGCTCTAACTCAACTTTTTCACACTTCATGGAAAAGGATAAAGTAAATGATGAGATTTAATACAATAAAGTAGGCTGGGGCAGTATAATTATACACCTAAACAAACTTTCTGTGTCTGTATATGACGTCCTACTCTGTAGGGTTATTAATGTGTGAACTGAGTTAGGTCCCCATTATTATTTCTATTCAGAAATTAATTCCATTCCTATCACTGATTCCAAAGGAAGCACATGCCTGAATTACACACCCCATTGCTTACACTCATCAAGAAGGAACCTGGACTAAATCCAACAAACAACATAGCCTCTAAAACTTAACTGCTACACTGAGTTAGCACATAACCTTGAAGGTACATAGAGTTCTTCATGCTTCTCACCACCTGCCTCCATGCATCACAGCTACCTCAATGTCTTAGGACTTTTCTCCTCTGTTTATGGCTAATCAGCAGCAATATTCATCATCCTTCTTTGATTCATAAATCTTCATAATCTATTTCTAGTATGGGTGGTGTCAGAAGTGGGTTTCAGTTGTTCAGAGTAGGGGCAGAAGCTGGACAAAGGTTTTCCACTTGCTCTGATGGTCCTCAGGCTTCAATAAGAATTACTTATACTTCCTGGTAGCACCAGCTGTCTGGCAGAGCAGAGCCTCTGGAAAAATCAAGTGAAGGTGCTAACAGAGTTGCTGTTACTGCAGTTCACTGGAGATGTGCCTAGAGCCAAGACCTAAGTGAGAAGCTGAATTTCACCCCAACTTCTTTTTATCTTTCCTCTACATGAGATCTGTGCAAGATTTGCTTGATCTGGACCCCGGCACATACCAGCAAGCTCTGTGCATGTGGACAGCTTCAGCATCTGCAAGTGATTCTGCACGGCCCTGTTTAACCATCACCTGGTTTTGACACTGCCTAAATCCATCCTAAAAAGTCATCACAATCTAAGTCTGTCATGTTGAAGATTTGCTGTTAGGAGATTTGCTGTTATGCCCAATTCTACTCCATCAGTACACACCAAATTCTCCAACTATGGAAACTGTTTATGAGATTTATAACTGTAGGCATAAAAATAAGTAGCATGACCATAAAGAGCTGATCTCAGAAGTACAAGTCGAACTCCCACTACTGAACACTTCTGTTGTATGTACCTGCCTTTCTCTTAACAACGTTATTGCCTGTCCATTTTCTGCTTTCCTTGTTCTTCCAGTGTAGAAGAAATGTTGGCTAATGCTGAGCACAAACCAATTGTGATTACCTTACAGGAGGTAATGGCTGACTTAATGTAAAAATAATTGAAAAAAAGCTTAATCTATGATCACTGAAAGTAGGAGTTATTAATAGAACAGTGGGAAGTAAAATAGCATCTTTGAAAGTATAGCATCCACTCAGTGGGAAGAGAGGAGTTGTAAATGAATATACTCGGTAAAGGATTGCTGAATCACAGTGAGTTTTATTTATTTTAAATTCCCAAAATTGTAGATTCATATATGCTTATGATAACAAACTGGGATTCCTAGTGGGATAGAGCAGATCCAGTCTTGATCCATGAATGGCACTGTCACTATTTGGTATGGAAGAGTATTTGAACAGTCAATTAGTTTTGTCATTTTCTTCATTTGTGAGAATATTCAGAATCAACCCCTTTTATAATCTTGGCCAAATCTTAATTAACTCTGTGATGATTTCTTACTTTAATTACACAAATAATATTTGTTTCTTTTGATGCCTTTTCTATATTACTGACTGCTGTATCTGTCCTACCTCTTAAAAATGTACTTTGCCATTGATGGTAACTGGTTTTTCACTCAGTATTTTTTAAGATACAAATTCAGGACTAGATGCATACCGTTGGTAGTGATAGCAGTGATAACAATAGAGACATGATACCTTCTTTTTACTGTGCAGTTTGTGCATGTCTGTTTGTTACTGCTTGTTAATACCCTCAGCAACTCCCCACTGGAAACAGTCCCTCCTCTTTAACTGTCACCATTCGCATCCCCGAATGACTTTGGGTCTGCCAAGCAATTCCTTAACCCTTGCCACGTCGTAAATACTTAATTTTTCCAGCCTGGAATTTTGGAGCTAACCTGCAAGAGTTGTGCACCCAGTCCTGTTGAGTTTCCAGGGTAATTGGGTGCTCATCTCCCTCTTGCTCCTTTGAAAATCCCAACTTTCATCTACTTTTTGCAAGTCATTCCCTCCTACTGCTTATTCAGTTCCATATGTATTTGGCTCAATTTTTTACATAGTTAACTTGAAAGAGTAAGGCCAGAAAATCAATTATAAAACTAAATTGACTTCTCAATTGACGTAAAGAGAAATTCAACAAATAATATTACAGGATGTTAGTTACAGTTTGCCAACTTTGAATTTTTGCATGTTTCCCATGTTCTCAGCTTGATTAAATGAACACATTTTCTACAGAGATTCTTTATTATTCAGAACTAGTAAAAGTGGGGAGCTTATCACATCAGCTCTGGCTTCTGAACAACATGTCTCAGCACAGTGAGAATGGTGGCTTCAGAGCTGCAGTAAACCAGTTGCTTGTTTGCATCCTGGCAAACACCAGATAGATTTTTACCTGTTAGATTGGTCTGCTACCCACCAGGAAGACAACTGAGTGAGAAAATGGTCCTGATCGCTGGGAAATCTTTGCGGGGGGGGGAGGGCTGTATGACAGTGTGTGCAGCACTGAACTGCGTCAATGCCCAGTAATCGAGCCCAGCAGGATGCATGCTAGAACGGGTGCATGCTATTTTATTAAAAGAAGTTACTTATCTACAAATGAGGCGTATTTCCTGTCTACAGGTTCGTATTTTAAAGGGAGCAAAAGCAGGTATTTCTGAGATGGCACAGACTCAACTTCTGTCACGGCATTTATTGATTTTTTTCCCCTTTGGTAACATAATGCAGAGAAACATTAATTAGAAGTAGCTACTGAGATACGTTCTTTGATTTTGTTTTTTTTTGTTTTGTTTTATTAACGAATCATTTAAGTTATTAGTGTTAGTTGTGAGGAGGGACAATCAGATTAGTTGTGGAAAAGACAGTTAACTATTGGTAAACACTTTGCATAGGTTTAATATTCAGATAATTAAGAACAATTGGCTATTTTAGATGACTGTGGATATTCAAATAAGATTAACATTTAAATTATTTGACAAGATCTGTGTCAGCAATAAGGACGTAGTAGAATTTCCTTCACGCTGTGTAAACATAAGGAATATTAGCCCTGAACATACATTTTTAAAACCGGACCAGAATTTTTTCCTATTTTTCCTGATATTCATTCTGTTTAGTTATGCTATCATCTGTGCAACTAATCCAGTTTACAGCAGTCTGAGATACAGATTTATGCTGCAATGCCATTGCATTTCTCTTTAATATTCACAATACAGGAATTATCCATACTTTATCCATGCAGGGTTCAGTGTTAGCAGGCAGTTGCATGTTAGTAAGCCTGTGGTTTTGAAATGTTAGGTTTTTTTGTAATTAAACCACTCTAATAGAAAAATCATGTTTTAAATTCCCATGCATTTATGAAAATATATTTCTACATGCATTGGGGTTTTTTTATATATTTTATTTGCTGTTCCTGAGTGGTCTTTAATCCTAATGAGAGACCGTTAGGAATTAAATAGGTTCTCTTCTTCAGTAAATGGCTGTGAATACCTTTAATAGGGATTTATTTCCGTCAGGTTTGCTGTGACCACTTCCACACATCCATTCCCCCTGTACTGGATTGCAGGGAAATGTTTCAGCAGGTCAGAGCCCCTGCACTTGGGTCTGCTTTTCTGTCCCAGCCTTGCAGTCAAAATGGCTATTACGTATTCCCATAATCACCCTGGCTTCAGAATAAGCTTATTTAGACTTTTTTGTGATTTTGTTAAATGAGACAAAATAGCAATTCTTGGTGTTCTCCACCTCAGCCTTGCCCTGTGTCACAGGCATTTAGTCATTGGCGCTATGACTCCTTCCTCCTGAAGCACTTCCCCTTGGCCTGAAACATGGATGCGATAGCCAACGTTGGGGCACCGGCGGTGGAACCACGTTCCTCATGGCCCAGCCCGTGCTTATGCTGTAGCCCCAAATTAAGTACACCAAGGGAAATAACTAAGAAACATGTAAACAGAGCCAGGTTACACCTTTGTGTGACATCCAAAGAGAACAGCTCTCTTGTACTACAGAGGCACGTTAAGCAGAAGGCTGCAGGAGGGGATTTGTAGGGGTGAACAGATGCTTCCTTCTCCGTAAAGGGAATGTTTCTTAGAATACTGAAAGTATTTGGTCTCTATTGCTAAGTCTGCAGTGAAATGTAAAGCAAAACAGCCCTATGCCACAATGCTAACAGAGTGAGGATGAAGGGCTGCTAAAAACAATTTTCATGCCTGTGATGTACAAACGTGAATGAAAGCCTGCCTCAGTTGGTTCATATCAGGCTGGAGGAGTGGACTAAAAAGAACCTTATGAAGTTCAACAAGGACAAGCGTAAGGTCTTGCACCTGGGTAAGCACAAACAAAGAGTGCAGCACAGGGTGGGATCTACTTGGCTGGGAAGGACCTCTGTGGAAAGGGACCTGGGGGTCCTGATAGACAACAAGCTCAATAGGAGTGAACAGTGTGCAGCTGCAGCCAAGAAGGCCAACAGGGTGCTGATTTACATCAACAAGGACATCACCATCAGAGATAAAGATGTCATTATCCCACTGTACTGAGCACTTGTCAAGGCCACACCTGGAATCCTGTGTTCAGCTTTGGTCCCCACTATACAAAAATGATGTGGGTGGGCTGGAGAGGGTTCAGAGAAGGGCCACAAAGATGATCAAAGATGATCCTGCTATGTGAGGAAAGGCTGAGGGAGCTGGATTTGTTCAGCCTAGAGAAAACAAGGCACAGGGAAGACCTTATCACCATGTTCTGGTATTTAAAAAGTGGCTACAAAGATGGAGTCACATGGAAAAGGGGCAATGGGCACAACTTACTCCTCAGGAGATTCCAATTGGACACAAAAGAAACTTTCTTACAATGCGAACAATCAGTCATTGGAATACTCTGCCCAGGAAAGTGGTAGATTTCCCAATATTGGACACTTTAAAGGTTCGGCTGGACAGGGTGCTGGGACAGCTAGTCTAGACTGTGCTTTTGCCAAGAAAGGTTGGACCAGATGATCCTTGACGTCCCTTCCAACCTGGGATTCTTGTGATTCTATGATGTTCACATGAAAATGTAAACCAGAAAATCCTGGGCAGTTGGTCATCAGTATTTGTATCACATACTTTGAAAAGTCACCATGTCTTCTTGTCAGCATTATAACTGATAGACAATTACAAATGTCCTTCCTAGAAATGAAAGCTTTGCTGTAACATCAGTTATTACTTAAAAATATATTAATTGTGCCAGAAATCCTGTCCTATTATTCGGTATGGTGCAATTTACTGAAATTCTTGGAAAGAGGTGGAAAGTAGAGCACAACAAAATGGCACAATCTTTACCCTATTGTCCCCAAGGATCCTTACAAGAAAGTATAGAAATAGTGTAAGAGTGCCTAAAATATCAAATCTGGGTGAAAAAGTGTGACTTTTCATAATATTGGATTTTTGCCTTTGAACCACATTTCTTTCATATGCCTTTAAGTATCTTTAGAATGAAAGTGTGGCTATATTGTACCTTGATATGGCCATGGGTGTGCATGTAACAACCCCAGGTGGTCAGTGTCTCTATGATTTACTAGGGTCTTTTGTACTGTTTATCAATTTTGTATGTAGGTGTGTGATCCGAATATTATGCAAACCCGAACTAGACAAGTGCTAAGGTCTTCTGTCAATGCAAAGCCCTGCCCTGAAGATTCACAAATGAAGCCATGTATTCTTAACCAAAATTGCTTCCAATATCAGTACAATCTAACAGGTAGGTAGATACTTTCCAATATACTCTTAGCGGGAAGTGACACCAATTTCAATGTATATTAAATTGATGTTCTGCTTTTCCAAATATCTTCCCATAAAAGATTCACCTCCTTAAAGGGTTTCTCCAGTTGTGTTTTTAGTTATGTTTGCTTGTGGTCTTGACTAAAGCCTTCACATTAAAGAGCTACATGTAGACATCACTGATTTCAGTAAAGTTAATTACATGCCTAGGTTTTTACAGGTTAGTGGACAATGCACATTTTTGTATTTAAGTTGTCATTGCAGGTACAATGGAAATGAAACAGACTAAATGGAATATCTTCTTTTTGGTGGGTTATCAACAGAATTAATTACAAAATTCCAGTTAAAAGGTTATCATCTGAGTAGTTCTGTGAAGCAAATAATACTGACAAGTCTGGCTTGAAGGCACTATGGGTTATATGGGTGGGTGTAGGATATTCAGAGCAAAATGCATTATTTAAGACCTTAGAAGCAATTACATCTGTTGCAAATAGAGTAACAAAAATAGGGAAAAACTTTTGTTTTGACCAGCTTGGATAAAAGAGAAGGGCAGAAAGAGGTGACATCTGAGTTAGCATCAACTAACTTAGATCTCTTAGAGACATCTAAGACAGCGCCAACTAACTGGCAGCTGTGTATTAAAAAATCAATTTTTTTTGTTGGGCTGCATCAAAAGGAGCATGACCAGCAGGTCGAAGGAGGTGATCCTGCCCCTCTACTCTGCTCTCCTGAGGCCTCACTTGGAGTATTGTGTCCAGTTCTGGTGTCCTCAACATAAAAAGGACATGGAACTGTTGGAGCAAGTCCAGAGGAGGGCCACGAGGATGATAAGAGGACTGGAGCACCTCCTGTGTGAAGACAGGCTGAGAAAGTTGGGGCTGTTCAGCCTGGAGAAGAGAAGGCTGCGTGGAGACCTTACAGCAGCCTTCCAGTATCTGAAGGGGGCCTACAAGGATGCTGGAGATGAACTCTTCATCAGGAACTGTAGTGGAAGGACAAGGGGGAACAGGTTTAAACTTAAACAGGGGAAATTCAGGTTAGATACAAGGAAGAAGTTCTTTACTGTGAGGGTGGTGAGGCACCGGAATGGGTTGCCCAAAGAAGCGGTAAATGGTCCATCCCTGACAGTGTTCAAGGGCAGGTTGGATGAAGTCTTAGGTGACGTGATTTAGTGCAAGGTGTCCCTGCTTATGGCAGGGGGATTGGAACTAGATGATCTTAAGGTCCTTTCCAACCCGAACCATTCTATGATTCTAAGAGGAGTTTGGGGGCTGTGGGAAGGGACAACAAAGCAGGATAAAATATCTGAACATAAACTCAGCCTGTTTGAAATAAAAGCCCCAGAAACACACAGGCAGCAGAATGATGCCATTTTTTATTGTCCTATTTCAGATATGCAGAACATTTATGTGTTCATGTTTATCAGAGGTGGAAGAAACAAAGTAATAGGTTTTCTTCTCATATGCTTCCTGTTTATTGGTGGTGTACGGAAATTTTAGTTATTTGTGTTATGTTTTTTGTTTGCTTTAAATGATGTTTTAAGGCTTATTTCAGTTTAGTTGTATTCTGACTATCATAATTTCAGACAAGGAATAAGATATGAATTTTCTTCCACTAGAAATACTGGGTTTATTTCACGAGTATTAGAGCTTAGTTTTAAATAACGGAAAGCTTCGCCTTGAAACAAAGAATAGGTTAAACCAGTTATCCTTCAGAAACTTCCCCAGCTACTTTATCAAAGTGAAATTTTACTTCAGACTTGTAAATATGCCAACTGGATTGAACTGATACACTTTATCAGTGTTTAGCAGTTTTCTGTGCACTCTGATGTATTGGTTTCCTTAAGGGGATATCTGAGTGCAAAGTGAGTGGTTTCCCCTTGGAGACTTGCTCAGTTTTTGAGAGCAGCTTTCTTTTGTGTGGGTTGTTCTTTGGGATGCCCTGATGTGGGGAAGCGCTGCTTTTGGCAAACGTAACCCACATGTTGAGTAAAAAGATGTAAAACAGGACAGCCATGACCTGCAGCACTGCACCCTTTGTTCTGTGTCCACAGGCTGGAGCGGGTGCCAGCTGGATGCTAATGCCACCTGCGGGCGCGGAGAGCGACGCCGCCTCCTGAGCTGCCGGCGCAGTGATGGTGCCACCGTCAGCACGCAGCACTGCCAGCGGGTGAGGACGGCACACGTGTGTGCACAGGGCATGGAAACACCCAGAGGTTCATTTTATTTCCAGAAAGCTGGTGTCTTCTGATCCACACCAAGACATCATCCATAAACAGTGAAGTTGTGTTCAGTGGTGGGAGCGCAGCAGTTGAGTGCTTTGGGGAACAAAAGCATCCCTGGGATGTTAGTAGGTGGTATCACTCCTTTACTCAAATGCATGAGGCATGGCTACCAACCCGGCACCATCCTAGTGGTGGTGGCCAGAGAGATTGTGCTTTACTAGAAGTTTGGGATTGTCTTTTCAGCATAAGACCCAAACACTGAGAGACTGTTAGACGTGGAGTGCTTCAACACTGGAACTGCTTTCACTGACTGCACCCTTGGGAAAACTCCCCATAAGCGGCAATCGTGGTCTCCCACCAGAGCTGCTACCAACTTTCGTTGTCTTGACTTGGTGCCCAGCTGTGGCAGGAGGTGGCTGGGGGACCCGGTGTGACTGACACTTGTGTTTCCTTGTCATCTCACAGCTTCACCTGGAGAAGCCGGTGCAGACAAGTAGTCGGTGTGTGGTGGGGTGCACGGTGGACTGCCAGCTCTCAGCGTGGTCAGCCTGGTCGCAGTGCTCCCACACGTGTGGCACTGGCGGTGAGTCCCCTTGTGTCCCGTTTACCCCCATGCACCTCAGAAATGCCGTGCAGATGGGACCTCCAGCCCCAGGAGGGCCCTGAGCAGGGGAGCAGAGAGCACCGGGGTCCTGAGGTTTTAGGGTTTTGGGACAAAGCAGGCTATTTTCAAAGTAGTCTAAAGTGAAAAATTCAATTTAGGAAACAAGTACACAGATGCCTGGAGGATTATTTTATTAATTAATTCAAACTTTCAGCATTCAGTCATAGGAAACATTAACCCCTGAGACAGGGGGAGTACATAGAGCTGGGGAGAGTTACAGGATTCTTAAGAAACAGATAAACATAATTACATCCCATTGAAGAAAACCCACTAAGTCTACTTTTCATCATTTATTATATGCCCCTGTCCCTGTCTTGTATCCACAGGTCTCTTAATAGTTTCATGACTCCAGTAACTTTAGCAAGGTTTTCTACAGCCAGTAATGCTCACCAGCATACAAAAAGTAAAAGGATTAGGACCTTTTTTAATTTTATGTGATTTATAAAAACCTGTTTCAGTATTGACATGAGGAAATGCATTGAAGGTTTTATTCAAAAGAAGCTTGTGACATTAGTTCCCAGGCTTCTGATGTGCAGCAGATGTACAGCTAATGGTCTTTAAGATTCAAGAGCCCTAATGTATATTTGAATCAAATTCACTTAAGGTTAAAAAGAAAAAAGCTCTTAACTTCCATAAAGTGATTCCTTCAGATGGATTTCAGAGATCAAAGCATGATACAGAAAAAACTTAATATTTAGATTAGTGGTGTTCTCGCTTTGTTGAGCTTTTAGCCCTCTTGTAAAGCAGTGCTTTCGTGCTTTCTTAACAGAAATGAATAATTCATGCACAGTGTTTTAACAACAACACACTAGGAATATTATTAATTCCAAATTATTATATTTTTTTTTCCAAAATCTATTTTGGAGTGTTAGTGCTCATGTTGCAGAATGGACTTAAATTAATTCTTTGAGTGTTCAAACACTTACTAAAATAAACAGAGCTGTGTGTGTATAAGCAGGTTGTAACTTCCTTATGGCTTTTAGCATGCTCACGCTATATATATAATGCCTGAAGGTTATTTTTGTCCTGAGTTCTTACATTGCATAGTTTGCAAAGGGATGTACTCAAGTAAAGGTATGTCTTGTATTCTGCCTTTGATCCTAAAATGTTTATGCAAATCCTAAAGACCGATTAAAGGGCTGATGGTTTCCAGTACATGCAAGGAGTACTTACTTCACGTCCTAAATCAGAACTGGGCTTCTGCAGAGGAAAACTGGAAACGTCTGTGCCCTGCTGAAGCACTTCAGTGAGTGTCCTGGTTGTAGATGCCAAACTTCATTAAGGCTTCTTGAACCACACAGTCAAGCCCAAGCTGAGCTCAGTCCATGGGTCACCTTCTGGTCCTCAAAGTCTGTAACTTCGTTACACTGCTAGCGAGAGAGCTGGCTTATACAGTTCAGGCCATAGATATGTACAATTTAAAAGCTGGAGATACTGTTTTCTGAATGTATGGCAGCTAAGCAGCTAGGAAAGCTGTCTTAAAAATCATATCATAAAAAAGCCAAGTTTTGTTCAGCCTTTGTCTATCGTTTGAATAGTTTTACAGGGACCCAAGAGTCTTTCTGAATCTCAGTCCAAAGCAGGAGTGCCAATGAAACAAAAGTACTTTGCATCCAAGTTATTTCAAGCACATGGTATGCTTTACTGCAGCCCCAATCCTGATTTGAGCTTTGCTGCAGCAACCATTAAGCATGGAACTAAACTGATCTCAAACATTCGTGATGGAGGTACCTTGGCACCAGTCCTGTGGCCGTGGCCTTCATGTGGTTCCAACAGCAGAAATACCATCATTTGAGCTTCTTCACTGAGTTCCAGTTGGTTATAAATAGTATTTGATGGTATTAACAGAAAAGACATTAATTATGTACTCATCTATAGGTGGTACTTCAAAGATTAATACAGTTAAGGTTTCCTGCCTGAAGGTGCATACACTGCAATACCTTGGATATCATCATGAGTTTCTTACAGGCATTTGTAAGAATAGGATGAAGCCTCAAATTAGACAGGGAACAAGAAAGATGACAATAAATGAGCTATGTGAATCAGTAAACACTGATTCGGCCTCCCTTTGCCAAGTAAGTAATTGGCCACTATTTGATAAAGCTAAGATGTAGGACTTAGATGCGTGGTTCACAGCAAATCAGTTGTAGGCACTGTTAACGGCTCCGCTCACAATAGTATGCTGCTTTTCTGACTTTTCTTGAAGAGCGTGTGAAGGGCCTGCTGAAGTGCCATAAATTACTTCAAAAAGAAACGTAATTTAAATATCATTCAGATCAAAATTTAGTGTTGCAGGATTTATGTTTTTCTGTGTTTCTTACCTCAAGCATTGTTACCAATATTTTTATTCTGTCCATCTCTTCCAATAACTGTTTGCTGTGTTATATTTTAATGGATGGTAGCTCTCTTGCTCAGGTTTTATTTTATGGAACACTGCATTTAAACATGAAGTGGTGTGTATGTGGCACTGACAGCTAATATGGCTCTGGTACACAGCAGCCAAAGGCAAATATATTGATTTTTATAAACGATGATGAGTAAAGTAGATCTCTCTTTCCTGCCTGCATTGAGCCTACGGAGATGAATAACTGATATTTGCCTGTTGCAGCTGTAGTCCTGGGCAACATCTGTTCATGATGCTGGTTAGGGCTTTAGGCTGATGTTGGGTTACATATTAGGGTTCCTCATGTCAGTTGCTGTACTGCTGTGAAAAGATGTACAGTCATGGATGATCCTCCCACAGCCTGAAACAAAGTTACTGGAAAGATGTTTGGTAAGGATAATCCTCAGCAAATTTTATTTCTTTTGTTAAGACAAATGAATACATAAGGATGCTGAATTTTTCTATGTAAACATTTTCCAATCCCATAATATTCCTCCCATGTTGTCTAACAGGAGTGCTAAATAGTATAAACCCACCTAAACCCATGCTTTGCCGCTTACAAAGCTGACTTCATCAGGTAAATTATGGGATTTACCTGAGTTACCCAGGTCTGAACACACTGCTGTGCTTTGCTCAGTCCTCAGAGCTCAGCAGAGACTATTGCGGGTTGCAGAGATGCCTACCCCAACACCAGACTGACCCATGTGACAGAAATGAGGGGTCAAAGTTATGCACAACTAAAAAATTTGGTGGTTACGTTTTTCACTGATTCATCACCAGTTTGGGAAAACATTTTTGTTTTTGGCTTCTGAAGAGGAAACTTTTGTGACTTACTCTTACTTGCTACTCAAACTTGACAAGCTCCAGTCTGATGGTGCTAGGACACATTGCTGGAAGAGGGGCCACCAAAACGTCTCCCTAAGCTGTGGATGCTGCAGTACCTGCTGGAGGGACTGGCAGTGAGAAGCAAATGAAAAGCTCCAGTCCCATTTTTTTGTGACTTGACCAAACACGACCTCCATGATGTATTTAAGTAACTTGATCCCCGCTCTAGTCTTGTGGCTGCCTGATAGGGCCATGTTTTGTATTCTGTGCTTATGCTCATCAAACAGATAACGATGTGTCAGTAATTTAACTGGGATGAACTCTGGCAGGAATTTTAATTGTCTTGGTTTCAGCTGCAACACATCACTTTGTGAAAATAAAATGCAACAAATGGCAAGATTTTTTGGGGGGTGAAAATCTTATTCTTCTGATTTGAAAATACGATCCTTTGTTTCTGAGATGAGATTTCAGCTGCTGATGCAAAACGGAGTTTTAAGTGACCAGCATTAACAAGACTAGACTCTTTTTTTTTCTCCTTTCAAAACTAATGACAAATTTGAGGATGTGAAGAAATAATTATTTGCAATTTTCAGCACACTTTTTTGTCTTAATTTCAGTATCATTCAACTCTGCAGAGCAGAGGAACCAGAGATGTGGCCAATTCATTGGGAAATTAAAGAAAAATTAATTGGGAAATTAAAGAAAGAACTAGGATTGCTTTGACTCTTCCAGAGTTTGTGTTGGAAGCAAATTATTTTCAGATGCACTGAGATTCTTCTTGTTCTCCATAGGCAGCATAAGATAAAGTATTTAAAAAGTAAAACCAGGGAGATTTTCTGCCACTTGAGGAACCATGTACCTAGATAATGTTAGTGGAATGACAAAAAAATCACAAAGCTTTAAGAGACTCACTGCAGTGACTTTGCAAAGAAAGATTTCAATGAATTTTCTTTCTTTGTTGATTTATTCACAGTGTAAAAAGAAAGTGATAGACTAAATGAGTCAAGCACCAGCAGACCAGTGTGAATGTAGTGAGTTTAAATGGTTTGGATAATCAGCTGTAGGAAAGTAGAATGTAAGTAAATACAGAATGGTTGTTAGTTCCTCTTAAAAAAGGGAATTGTTTTCTATTCAGTGATCTTCCCATTTACATTTTGCTAGAAAGATGTTAAACAGAGTGTGTGAAAGGGAATTATTTCTTTAATTAAAATAGCTTGATGAATGCTTCAGGCTTTTAAGTCTCTCCTAATGAAATCAGATCTTTTAACCTTAGGAGACCTCCTTTTCTATTGCTTCATTTTTGGGAACTTGTGCCTGGTGGGGTCACGAAGCTGCCTGGCCTGAGTGAACTGCTACAGAAAAAAAAACAAAAACCCCACAGCCATGGGCTTCCCACCATTTCCCAAGGAGCCTTTCCCATTGCTTAGCAGTTCTCAGCATTCAGAATTAAGAAGAATTCAGCAAATTTGGTCCATTGCCGCAGAAGAAGAAACAGCTAATTTTGGCCTGTTGGGCAGCAGAGAGCTGCCGTATGCCAGCAGCAGGCTGGGGGATTTTTCTTCCCTTGCTCTGACTTCCAGTGAACCACAGGAGTTTCTTACCTTTCCTTTCCTCCCAGCTGGTATGATTTTTTCTATATCCTAATGTATCTGATTCCGTGATGGCTGAGTGCACAGTCATGTGGATAAGAGCTTTTATCATCACTTCTGTTACAAACTCCCCAGGTCCAAGGGATTAAAATTGGAAAAGGAATAAGTCTTAAAATTGGTTTAAATGGGTTTAAAAATGGAATTCAATGGGTGAGAGCAAGGGAGCAGCATTGGAATGGTAAGAGCTTGCTAAGGAGTACATCAGTAGCTTTTTCAGGTGTGTCTGCTTTGAATTTTTATTTGCTAAAATATTTTTTGAAACCTTGCTCCATAGACGGTCATGATGACAGTTATTAGAGATGTACCCTAAACCCAGCTGCAGTATCATTAATTCGAAAGTGCATGCATAAATACCTGGGAGAAGGATCTGGGTGGATATTGTAGCCTCCCCAGTCCACAGGGGTGTTTGATCTCCACCCCACAGGCTCCTCTGTACTTTCAATTACATTGCAGCTAAACAACTGCAAGCCAAATGGGAAAGCTCCTCCTCAGCAAGTTAGCAATTATTGCTTGCCTCTGCCCTGTTGCATGTGTGTGCCTTGTTACCCAAACCTTTTATTCACTTTTTAACTGCCTCTCAAATCCATGCCTATCGAAAGTCAAGGCAGAAATTTTATCCTCAGCACAATCTTCTGCATCCCATTGCGTAAGGACTTTTTTTTCTTTCACCTTTCTTTTTAATTGGAGCTGGGAATCTAATTGAAGCATTTTGAGTGAAAACATTCTTGGATGTAAATGGATGGCAAAGGAGACGGAAATGGAATTTCTGTAACTTTAACGAATATATTCAGTTTTATTATTTCAAAGGTAGTAACATAATTGCTTTTTCTATTCAGTGGCTGAAGAACTTTTCACCAATAATAAATAGGATTTTAATGGGAGAGGCAGAAGTGGTTATGGACAGTAATAGCCACTACAGTGTTTGCAGTTTTCAAATTAGCTGCATATAATTGCTCATAGAAAGAAAATTTCATTTGTTAAAAAAATCTCTGGAAACATACTGAATGTGTAATGTTAGAAATGATGCTGCCATTGGAAGTATTTTCTTGTCATATTTAATAATCAGGGTTTGGTCAAATATTTAAATATGTTGCATAAACAAGTAATATATTTGGAAAATGTACAAAACTGTTTTAAAACTGTGTTTGAAAATGTCAGTGACTGCACCACTTAGACTTAGCAATTGCATCCATGTTATCCAAATAGTCTTCCCAATTAATTGCCTTTTTAACAGATTTTACTGGTGGAAAATGAACTAGGAATACTGATAAATCACAAAATCTGCCTTTCATTCTTCCTCCGGGTCTCCTTCACCGTGTCCTGTCTTCTTCCCTTGCCTAGGCCAGATGGTGCGTGGACGCTCGGTGGTCCTGCAGGCAGAGGGCGAGGGCAGACCCTGCCCGGAGCAGCTCACCCAGCACAGGAGCTGCCCGGTGAAGCCTTGCTACAGCTGGCTGCTTGGCCCGTGGTCTCCCTGCAGAGTCCAGGTATGGCTTTTTTCAGCACTCCCCAAGGGCTCAGGTTTCCTGTGGCCAGGGTCAGCAACAAAATCATCATTACCTGGCACAATCGATTGAGGCCGCTGTTCATGGGTCAGAGGTGTCTCTGTGGGCATTGAAGGTGCTGGTAAGATCTATTAGAAAGCAGGGGAAGTTCAGGAGTGGTAAACCTCTGCACCTCATCTTCTAGCCATCAGCAGCAATTTATAGCAATACAGGTTCAAGTACCATGAGCTTATAGAGGTATTAAAGGAGATTTATGGAGTAAATGTGCTTGAGTGAACACAGTCATGGTGACCTATAATTTAATTATATAAAATAACTCTAACAAAAAAATAGATGCACTAGATTTCAAGAGAGCTTAGCCTGTTTTATCTTTTTTCTTCCATTTTTTTTTTAAAAAAGTACTGTATAGCAAGTCTTTCCCCACAAGGTCTTTGAAGTGCTGTTTTATACTTTCTCCTTAGCCTGGCTATCTTTTTAATGATCTAAGAATGGCTGGATTCAGTTGCAGTGTGTATACCTACACTCAGCACCTCTGCTTGGCACTGGAGCAGTCATTTTTTCACTGCCAGTGACTTGCATCAGTCTTGAATTGACTTTTTCTTCCCCTATGTGCTTCTTTTACCCTTATCTGTTAGATCACATTTCCAATATTAAAACATATTAGTCAGTAACCCAGTTTAAGCAGAGGTGAATCTTTCACAGTGAGTTTTTTCAGGCAAAGTCCACTTGGGCTGCTTAAAGCTGGCTTTGCTGAGGTGGTGATGGGAGAAGTCTGATAGAGGTGGAAAAGTGCCCTGCCTGGTCCCAGGGAACAGGATCTGTGCACAGATCTGTGGCTTCTTGTCCTCATTATGCCATGTAGGACATTGAAGCCAATAATGTGCATAGACACATCCCTTGTGTTTTCTGCTCTGCATTCTGTGAATGCCTTGAATACCTACATGGTTTCTAGGTGCAGTAGATGGATGTGTAGTGAATACTGCAGGTGGCAGAACAGATACCCAGAACTTTCCCAGGTTTTCACAAATGAAATCTGGAGCATGGCAGTCTTTGGACAGTCCAAGATTAGAGAAATAGAAATATATTTGTATTTTATAGAACGAAGAACAACTCATTGCAACCAGGGATATGAACATAGTCCTTGTATATACTGCACTCAGTATTCATTTATGTATAACATAAATGTAACAAAATTATAACATCAGCTGATGTCCAGCTAACATAAGCAAATTCTGATAAACAGTAGGGAAGTGACCTTCAACCATAGGAGCTAACACAGCTGATAAAAGAATTAGTAGGGAAGCTGAATTAAAGCCTTGGCATACTCCAGATAAATAACACCGTGCAAATTAAAAGTCTGCGCATCCAGAACCCAGCTAAATTTCAGCTCAGAGCAAGTAATCACAACCTTCCCTAACCCAGATATCATCCTGTGCATTCAGTGGAGGTAGAGCCTGTTTCTCTCCTAAATTACTGTGATGTAGTTTCTCTGCCCTTTGCTTTGTTTTGGAGAGGAGCCATTTTATTCGGGTTCACTTCTTTTTAATGAGGTGCTTAGGAATTAAATGTAGTTCATAAATACAGGGTGATTTATTCCTGTGCTGTACTGGAAAAGAAGCTTAAGCTTACTTTCTAAAGAAAGCTTTCAGAAGGCCTGTTCTCAAGGATGCTTTGTGAAATAAGGTAAAGGCATACTATGGTAAGACCAAAATGAATATTGTGAAAGTGTCTTCTTGTAATAATATAAACACGATAAGTAATTACGAAGCTAAAATATTTTTTCTTGTATTATGAGATAACTGACACTGCTTGTCTTAATTGTAGAAGGACTATTTTATGCTAAATTGACTTCATGTGACTAATCAGAGCTGTCTGCATGTTTAGGAACAGAGCCTGCTAAGTGTTCTGTATTGCTGATTTTCACATTACAGAAATCAGTGCATTGTTCTCCAGGTAATTACACATGTCACAGGCACACTTCTGATGGGCATGGGGCATTTCTGCTGCATTCAGAGGAATGCACAGCTTCGGAAGTGGTCAATACACCTAACCTTAAAGGGTTAGGTTACATTAACATTTTCCTACTAGAGTTGAAGTGGTTCACCCTGATTAGCTTTAAAAAAAAACAAAGATCAGCAGTGGCTGACACTGTTCATAATTTTTCCATTAAAGGCATATAAGTAGCTAGACATTATCAAGCACTTGCTGCCTGACATTCCTAAGAATGCTTCCTTTGTAATGTGTTTTAAAAGCACTGCCTTAAATGTGGTCACACAACACTTCCTCATTAGAGAAAACTTTTACCTGATTAAATGCTCATCAACCTGTGAAAGCATTGCTCAATCAACTCTTTACCTAGAAGAACTGTGAACACACATGCACCCCAGTAAAAGCTGGAAAGGGAAGAGTTTTCTTAAAGGCACTTCTGGGTAAAGCGTCTCATTAGGACTGTTATCTCTTTCCTTATTAGTGTATTAAATTTGAAGAGTATAGGAGGGTGATCTGAGAGAAGTTTATTGTAGATGCTGCCTTATGTTAGTGTGTTACTAAATTCAGAAGATACTTGGCTGTCAAAACACAGACCTGGTGTAAACCTTCTCCTTGTTTTACCAGTGGTCACCTTGGGCAAGGAGATGAGAGGTGGAGACTCCATGAAGGTGCTCGTGGAGACTCCATGAAGGTGCTCATGGAGAGGCCCATACCTCCAGCCTGTATTTAGGGAAGCCAGGGTAGGTTCTGCAACTCCCATAGGGTCAGCATAGAAACTTTTGCAGCCAAATGGAGGGAATCTGCTCTGGAAGTCAAATCCCCACACATTTCCTGCAAGGAGCTCATGGCTCAAGAGGCAATTGGCAGTTCTAGGCAAACCTCAGATGATCACATCTTCTAAGGAAGAGCATTTACAATACAGGTTTGATCCCCTGAGTTTTGACTATGTGATCATTACCTTGACAGTTCTCCTCTGATTAGCAGCTATTCCCTGTATCTTCAGCGTGCCATTGCTGCAGTCAAATTCCTCTGATTCCATACCTATTAATTAGATCTTCAAATGTATAATTTTGGGGACATGAATAATTGTGAAGATGATAGGGAAGTTAATGCAGTGCTCCTGTATTGCTCATGACCTTACCAAATATACCAAAAAACATCTACTACTGTAAATGACAGGATGACATTTTATCTTTTGTGTTCAGCTAATTGTAAAAACACAGTGATGGTGTGTGGTTGTTTGAAAGTTTATGGTTTCTATTTATTTTTTATTCTGAACATTGGAAAATATGAATGTATTTCCAATATCGCACAATAGAATAATGAAAAATGTTGCATGTGGACTTTTATAGTGGATAATGCTACACCTAGAAAAAGTACAGTTTTCACCTATTTCTGTTTCTTTCTTGATATTCATGTGAATATTTATATATTGATTCGTAAATAAATACTTCTGTACTGTTTATAGAAGAATGAGTTTCTTTTTAAAAACTTTTTTTGTCCTCTCCAGTCATTTAATCATTCCTTGAGCCACTTTGAGCTGGAAATATACTGCTATTCGATTAGTGCCCATTTCTCTTGAGAATTTTCTCCACATCATCTTCTAGTTTCCACCAGCCATTTCTAAGAGCTCTAACCCAATTGACAGCTGCATGAGTTATTCACACACCATTAATCTCAGACCACAATAGAGGCTTCAGTGGTGAAACAGTAATTTAGAACAGTAAGTTACATACTGACTAAAGCGAGACATGGTGTTAAAACCTTTAAATCCAGATGCATATAGTAAATCTATGCCAATACTTCTCTAAAATGCTTTTGATCAGCAACTGCTCTAAATCCAGCTAGTTATGTTCTTATTTCCATTCCATTGTGGCTCTGCAATGTAAGAGATGGTGTCCTGGGTTCAGCTACAGCAGT
>NW_009934150.1:284-1001 GCF_000696875.1 Nestor notabilis | reverse complement strand
GTAAATTTAACTTAATCAGCTATATTTTTGTGGATTCCATACAAGGGAGCTTTAATATTCCTGATTTTTAGTAATATATCATTGTACAATTACTACTAATAACATTTGACTTTTGTGCAGCTAAAAGTGAACAAGTCTGTACAAAGCCAGTTAAAGAAGAAGTTCCAGCATTTGGAATTTTAATGACAAATTCTATTTCTCATAAAAGAATGAAAACTGTACACTATGAAATTGAAGACAGAAATGAGTTCTAGCAACTCAGACAACTAAAAACAGAACTCAAGCAGATTTTAATACTGGAAACTTCAGCACGATGACAGTTTCAATCAGTACGAATGAAATAATCATTTAAGGCACTAGACAGTTTCTCTTGGTAAATCTTGACATGAAAGGTAAATTTAAGAAAAGTTATTAATGGGAAGTACCTATGCTAAGTGCATTACACTGCTCACACGTTACCCTATCAGCACCAGGGCTGTCAGTCAGGCAGCAAGAGTGGAAGGAGCTTCAAAGGCTGCTCCTGCTCCCTCTTGCCATCTCTCCCAGTGCCTCACACCCTCTTTCCTGGCACTCTTCAGCACCACCTGCCCTGCCCTGCTCTGCCTGCCAGGCACACTGATGCTGGTGCTGCTCTTGGTGGTTGCTCGGATGGCAGATTAGGCTGGACACAAATAAAAGATATAAAATGATAAAGAACAGGATACCCCAGAAACATGC
>NW_009934150.1:0-249 GCF_000696875.1 Nestor notabilis | reverse complement strand
TTTTGAGAAAATTCATTTTAGAAGCTGACAATTTCACCATGTCAAAAGCACTGTCAACACGAATAGCACTTTCCATCACAGAAATCCCGACATCAGAATGCAATCATCACTGACTGCTGCTTGCCAACAGTAATTTGACACGGAGACATCAGTAGCTGGTCTCATCTGGAAGAATCCTGCAGACATCATATGAGCAAACAAAGTCTGTGTGCATTTCTCAAAAATGCCTGCACCTATCACACAAAATCT
>NW_009934149.1:0-11531 GCF_000696875.1 Nestor notabilis | reverse complement strand
GGGGGGGTCTCACTGAAGTGGATCTTTCCCAACTTTTCTCGTCCTTGTGAACTTTTCACTGCAGGACTGCCCGATGCCAGATAACAAGCACCTGGTAGTTGCTTGATACTGTTATCCATGAATTCAATAAATAAATCACTCTGTCACTGAGAAGCTGCCAGTCTGTCCAGTGCCAGGGTCATGAGAAGACAGGAATGGCTCAGTTGCTCGTGTGCCCAACAGCCATGAAGGAGGTTGTAGCATGCTGCCTTTCATTCACATCTGGACTTTATCTTCCCCATTCATAGCTCCATGGTTTTACTTCAAACCTTTCTTATCTCATATGTATCTTTGTGACATTTGGGCAACTATTAAAACCCAGTTAGTTTTTCCTAAGCATTTATCCCAGTGTTCGGTACTGTCTGCTCTAGGATGTCTGAGGTCCTTTCTTGTGTGACTCAGTTTTGTCCTTGCAGTGGAGCAGACTTGTTGGCAGTGAATGCTGATGGCAATATGCCGTATGACCTCTGTGAAGATGAGCCAACTCTGGATGTCATTGAGACTTGCATGGCCTACCAAGGTAAGGAGACTGAGTTCATGTAAAACACAAAACTGGGTCAATGTAGTACTAAAAATTACCTTGTTTCTCAGCTCATGATTTGCCTCTGGAGAAAAGCAGGGAGCTGCTGCCTGGCATAATTTCTTAAGCCTGATTCTGTTTAGTTCCTCTAATTCCTAAATAACGATGAGGGTGAAGGACAGCGGACAGTCCCCTCACTACACAGCCTCTAAAGGGATGTGAGGTCACGTCAACCAGGAATCATAAGTAATTCCACTCAAGCAGCACAGAGACAGACCTTTCCAACTCTCCTCTCTCTAACTGGAATTTTAACAGGGATTACTCAGGAAAGAATCAATGAGATGCGGGCTGCTCCGGAGCAGGTCATGATCTGTGACATTCATGACATACTTGCGACGGGACAGGACCTGAACAGGACTGATGCCCAAGGTGCCACGCTGGTGAGTGAAACTCCGGCGCCCTCAGTTTTGCCTTCCTTCAGCCTGGAGGTTATGAAACCTGCCCTGTGGCAGGAGTTACACAAAATGAACATGTGCAGGTCACTGAGAGGAGTGAGGAAGCTATTTGGATCTTGGTCCATGCTTTAGTTTATTGTCATGTAGCTCCGTCCATGAGTACAGCTGGCATAACTTAGTGTCTAACGCTGCGCTTTTTGAAGCAAATCCCTTGTTTATGTGAGCTCTGTCAGTCATCCAGCAGCTCAGCTCCTGCAGCGAGGGTCCTGTCTGACAGTGGCTGATAGCAGCTTCCAAAGAAAGGTGCAAGAAGTCCCACAGTGAGGAGTTGCAGACTGCAGCACTTGTACTTAGCCCATGGGGAGATGGGACTGAAAGACATCCCGGTAACCTCTTGCTTCTCATGAGTCACATAGTCTGATCTGACTCCTGTGGAGCAGACGTGAGTCCTTAGGTTTTCATGAGAGCAGGATCTGGTGTTGGGCAATCTGAAGACTTTCTGCCTCTTCTGCTTTACACAGCATCTGGCTCATACATAGTCGATGCACTACGATGTGTATTCATGTAGGATGGCACCTGCCCCTGAGCAGAGGAGAGCAACCGGGCAAATGTACAGCACAAAGCAGACTGGCATCTGATTTGACTGGGTGCAGTCATCCAGGGACCAGGAATGCAGAACAATCCCGGTCCTGTTCCCTCCTTTTGCAGCTGAAAGTGTCTCTTAAATCCTTGCTTATAGAAGGCCCAACCCAGGCAGAGTTCAGTAATGCTGTCATACGTGTTGGGAGTTTCATGCCTTTCATACCTTGGTCTTTTGATGCTTGGGTGCAGACATAACTGATATACAGACCACATGTGAACATCTGCTTGATGGTCAGACCATGGCAGTGCATTCAGGTTTCTTAATCTAAATTGTCACCTATAGCATATACCAGAAGTGTAAGTGGGGGGCAGGCTCACTGCATGATAAACTTGGATGACTGGAGCTTTTATTGCAGCTTATTTTTTAACATCCCTTCAACAAGGATTCTATATATAATTTTAAGCAGACCTCTTGTCTTCCCTTTTTATACCACCCCCAAATGATTCCTTGTTAATTCACGTGGCCTCTAGAGGGTATGACCCAGTGCTATAAAATTTATGTAGAAATTAACTGAGTTGCCCAAAAGCATTACAGTTTATTTCCACGTGGGGGTTCAGCTTTGTGTGGTGGAATCCACATGGGAATTCTTGAGAAGAAGCTTTCATTCTCCTCTTCAGCACAGCTCAAACAGGATGAGCACTGGCTGGAGTTCAGAGCAGAGCCTAGCTTAGTGTTTTGCTCAGAGATGCAACAGCAGACCACAGTTATGAAAACCATCAGAGACACAAAGTGTTGTGGGGGACTAACGGAGTCTATTATTGGTGTCTCCAAAGTGGTGGTTGTAGTTGGAAGCCACTATCTGAAAAATCATATTCCATTAACTAGAAGTAGGCAAGGATTAAAATGGTTTTGGTTTTGAAATGGTGAAAATAATTATAGCATGAGTGGAAGCGCAATTGCACGAAGGGAATTCTGACCAAAGCAGGGTGAAAATGGGATCAAAAAAAAAAAGACATCTATGGCACTTAAATGGGGAAGAGGAGACATTCTTCTGAGATGAGAAATGCAGGTTACAGTGGATGATGTTCCCCATTGCAGGCTTGCATTTTAATGGTTTCCCTACAGATTGGGCAGCACCTAAAAGCCCATGTTTAAAATGCGAAGACATTCTTTTCTAACCTGTATATGTAAGTTGTTTTAAGAAGTGTGAAGCAGTTTCCTCTCCAGACAGAGTTACATGCATGTAATACTGAGTTTTAGTAATAGGAACAACCTGCTTTTGACCTGATGGCATCTACCAAACGTGGAATGCGCTGCCTGTCCAGACCTAGACTCAGACATCATCCAAGAAATTCCACTGAAACTTGGTGTATAAAACCATTCGTGGTCCTTGCAGGTGGTTCATGCTCTGTTCCTTATCTCCTAGCTGCATATAGCTGCAGCCAATGGTTATCTGCATGCAGCTGAAGTCCTCCTTGACCAGGGGGCAAGCCTGGATATTAAGGACTGGGACGGCTGGGAACCTCTTCATGCTGCTGCTTTCTGGGGACAGGTAATGATTTTGTGGCAAATGTCCTGTATGAGGGTGACATTTCTTTTTGCCTGGGCAAGCTATAAAGTACTCTGCGCATAGAAGAAATCTGTAGTAGGGCTGGACTCTCTGGACAGCATCAGATGAGGTCCTTGGGGTTCCAAAAAGAACCTGCTGCTGAGAAAGTTCAGGGGAAGTATGTCCATGCAGTTGAGTGGTAGGAGCAATGTTTAGCATCACACATGTACCAGCATAACGTGAGGCGAGTTGAGCAATGCAGGCCATTGCTTTTCATCTTATTCCAACTTTTCAGCTTTGAGGAAGAAAGCGATTGCCTAAAATACCTCTATCAGCTTGTCTTTCTTTCCCTTCCTTCAGATGCAAATGGCCGAGTTGCTTGTGTCCCATGGGGCTAGTTTGAGTGCCAGGACATCTTTGGATGAGATGCCAATAGGTGAGTTTATTACGCTTAAAAAAAAAAGACAAAAAAAGACCTTTTCCCCCTGCGCGGGCTGAGTCCTTACATGGTGCTTTCAGAAGCATTAATGTCATTTTCCAGGTGCCTTTAGAATCAAAGTTGCTGTTACTTTAACTGGGACCAAAGTTTTAAAGCACCTACTCTGTTCCTTCTGAAAATGCTTCTTTCTGCTCACAAACCCAAAAGAGAATGCCTTCCTCAAGCACTAAGTTTTTTTCCGGTGTGTTTCCACTTGTGTTATCCCTCTGTACCTGTGCTGGGGAGTATCCCTGCTCTTCCATTGCAGTCTTTGATCTGAGCAGCAGTTGGTGCAGCCTTCAGACTTGGGTATCTTTGCCTTGGTGCAGTGAAGTGTGGTAAGCTCTGCGGGGTTCGAGAGGACAGGGAAAGCACACACAAGTGTTGGAACAGATTGGAAGTACAAATGGTAGCATCTGGCCATGTGTATTATAACCTTGTGCCATTTTTGCTTTTTGAGCCTTGATTGCAAAATCTGTGCATCCCATTTGGAAGGTTGGAAGTTCTTGTCTTCTGCCCTGCTCTGCTTTAGGGGTTTTTTTGTTGCTTTGGAGCTTAAGTAAAAAATGCTGTATTCAGTGGAGCTGCACTCTGGTAATTACAGAAATTTCTTTTACTCCCATCCTGAATCATTGGTGCAGTGGTGAACTCTCATGTTTCCTGGGTAAAGGCACAACATCCTGTAGGAATGGGACAAAACTCAGCTGAATAGCTGGATCATTGCAAAGCTGAGCCCCTGTCACAGTCAGCAGCTCTTGTTTTCTGCTCCTTTTAAAGTGTCTACACCATTCTGCCTCACCTAATTTGTTTAGAGATTAATGTACTTAAGCGTATTCTGCTTATATTTCCCTTCTCTTCCTTCTAGCATTTGTAGTTGTATATACTAGGAAGACAGACGGTGTTAATGGTACCACATTTGAACTGTCTCATTAACAGCTTGGTTTGTGTGTGCCATAGATCTGTGTGAAGAGGAGGAATTCAAAGTATTACTTCTGGAGCTGAAACACAAACACGATGTGATCATGAAGTCTCAGATGAGGCATAAATCCTCCCTGAGTCGAAGGACATCCAGCACCGGCAGCCGGGGGTGAGTGTGTTGTTCCCCACAGGGTACCCAGGGCAGTAGCTTGGCCACCCAGACGTGGTTGCAGAACACCCTGGGGTCGGTGAGAACAACTTGTCTGTCCTTCCTGATGAACTCTGAAAGGCAGAAGCTGACTTCGGTTGCTGAAAGCAGAGCTCCTTTGAAGGGTGACTCCTTCACTAGAAAGAGGTGTTATATTTTGGGGGTAAAATTGCTTTGCACTGTTGTGGTTTAAGAACTGTTCCAAGCAGAGGAGCAAGTGGTGAGAATTTACCCTGTTAAACCACTGATACTGGTGTAGGAGAATCAGTGCTTCACGTGGATTAACTTGAGCTTCTCAGTAATACGTCTCATGGCCAAGATACTGTGCTCAGATACAGGTTTTTACAAGATGTTTACTAGACACCAAAGCAGTCCTGCAGACCACAGGCTCCCTAAAGCACCCGTGTCCTGTTTCCCTCTACACTTCCTCCACTGGTTGCAGAGTAGATCCACTGGGTGAGCTGTCTGAGATCTAGCACAGATTTGCAGTTACTACTTTAGAACTCCTTAAAACTCCTCCCACCTTTAATATCCACACCAGTGCCTTTGCTTTGCGTGGGTGCCAGGAAGCTAACTTCACCTTCCATTTCAGTGAGAGAGGCTGTGAAGCATGAGGAGGAGGTGTGAAGAGCTATGGGGTAAGAGGAACTGTCATGTCCTGCTCACAGCTTTGGTGCCCCTTTCCCCTGTCCCACAGGAAGGTGGTGAGGAGGGCCAGCCTTTCGGACCGAACAAACCTTTACAGGAAGGAATGTGAGAAAGAGGCCATTGTCTGGCAGCAATTGGGTGCAGCAGAAGAAGGAAGAAACTCGGGTCTCATTGGAGAAATCGGGGAGACTCGGTCTGACCAGGAGAATACAGACCCTGTAAGGAATCTCTTCTCTATTCTGGGAGTCACCAAGGAGGGCTGGGAGCAGAGGTTCAGTAGCAGTGGGTGCCCTGGGATTGAAGGCAGCTGAAAAATTTGTAAACCTCATCCATCAGATGTAAGCAAAAGACCCAATTCTCATGTGGTATGAAGTGGCATATCCCATTAAAAGTGGAGAGATGGTGTTGGATTTACAGCTGCCTGGTTTTGAGATAAGGCCCTAGTGAACCTGGAAGTTCAGAAGAAATACCGTGTGCATTTCTTGTTACAGGTAACAAACTGGTAATCATGAAAGAATTGTAACCTTGTTTTGCAGTTATTTGTTGAATTCGGTTATGTCATGTTAATTAATATGTTTATTTAACTGTATTTGGTTTTTTTTTGGAGTCCTTCTGAGTTAATGGTCCATGTTACTGGTGGGGAAGCAGCTCCTGGTTGGGGCTCGCAGTATTACAGGGTCCTGTTAAGTGGGTGAATTCAACATCTGTGCTGCAGTACCTGTCTGATGGAAAGGCTGAGTGTGAGCAGGCTTAGGAAGTTGTCACAGGGATGAACTGTGCTATGGGGGACGGCAGAAGATGCTCTTTCATGTCTTCTTGTTACAGAATTCACTGCTGGAGAACTCTTCCCTCCTTCCGGAGTTAGCAAACAAAAGCACGCAGTGTGACTCTGAAATCCCCCTCCAGAACGGACTCATGGCATCCGCCAGCACTTACCAGTACACCTTTTCCAATGGGGACATTTGGAGTATGCACGCTGACCCTGAGGGCAATCCAGGCCACTTGCTGCCCTACGGCAACCCTGGGCTCCCTGACACGGAGCAGTTCTGGGGTGCCTACAAGGAGCACAACCATCAAACGCTGTCTGAACTGAAGCGGCAGCGGGCTGCAGCCAAGCTCCTCAACCACCCTTTCCTCAGCACCCACTTTGGCAGTGGCATGGGAGGTGTTGCCGAGAATGTGGGTGAAGCCAAGTCGCACCTAATCGAATCCAGGACTTCTCCCTACAGCTCCAATGGGACCTCAGTGTATTACACAGTGTCCAGTGGTGATCCACCCCTCTTGAAATTCAAAGCTCCCATGGAGGAAATGGAAGAGAAGGTGCATGGGTGCTGCAGGATTTCCTAGTCTCTTCTGTTTCTCACCCCAGAGGAAACAAGATGTGGGCAGGCTGGTTGGATCTATCGCAGAGGCCAGGCTGTTTGCATTGCAAAGGGAGAGTTTGGTTATGGACATCCTGACTCTGGCAGCCTCGTTCATCTTGAATTGTACTTTACCCTGCCAATTACTTTCATTGCAGTTGAATGAGTAATGCAGGTGGTGCAAGGCTTTTAGGAGAGGAAGGGATGGGCATTGATATGATGTAAAAAGAGTTGCCCTAGTCTTCCTCCCTGGGGAAGAAGGTATGGTGCACTGCCTCCCTGTCCTTGGGAAGTCATGAGATGCCTTGGAACAAAGAAAGGATCTGAATTAAAATCTTTGCATCGGAGCCTCTTGCTGTAAATCACCAAGGAAGGTGACAGATCAGACCTGAATGTTCACTCCTGGGTGGTGCATATATATCCTGGAGGGGAGATCAACCCCAGCACGGGTTTGCAAGAATGGACAGAGCTGTGTTTTGTACAGCTGGATCCAGCACTTACAGCCTGAGCAATGAGCAAGCATCACTGCTGCACTTGCTTTAGGAAGTTTGCAAGGTGCTATCTCCTTGCAGTGACAGCTCACCAACAAAAACTGTGCACTGGCTGGGTCCCATTCTGCTCATGTACAGTCGTCACTGCAGACTGCCATCAGGTTTGAAGCAGACTCTTCCTGAACAGGCTTCTCTCTACAGGCTTTAAAACTGATGTTGCAATAAGGGGCCCTGGCAATAGAATTTTACTGCAATAAAATACTGACAAAGGTCTATATTGGGATAAGTAATTTAAACTTATTTGTACTATTTAGACTCTTAATTTGTTTAAAACTGAAAAGACTTTTGCTGATCTCACATTCCTATTGATTCTTTTTGTTTACTCTTTACTCAGCACAGATACTAGGGGCAGTATGCTTTGTGTTCTGATTTCTTCTGGGTTTCCAGAACCACAGGGCTTGGGAGGGATGAGGAGGAAAGGCTTGTAATGCTAATCCAGAAGCACCATGAAAGCATTTCTGATCTCCCTAGGGTTACAACACTTGCGTTAACCTGCAGTCTTTGGCTGATAAATACCTGTTAAAGCATTGCTTTGGTAGTTGAACACTGCAGCAGGGCAGGAGATTTCTTTCTTTTGGTCTGTTTTCCAGCTCCCATTCTGAAGTCATCAGTAGTGGTTAATAGCTGTCGGAAGAGGACTTAAATGCTCTGCATAAGGGATTTGTCTAGCACCATGCAGTTCTTAGCAAAGCTTCTGCTGTGGAGCAGTTGGCCCACCAACACTGGTGGTTTAGTTTAGTTCATGTGAGCTGTGACAGGCTGCCTGAGAGCCACCAGCATGGTCTGACCTGCGGCGGCGGCACTGGCTCTTCAGCAAGTTAAGTCTTTACGTACCTGGGGAGATGAGAGGAGGGTGCCCTGGAGGGCACAGCTCTGAGGAACTGGCCACAGTTGAGTCTTAACAAGTTGTATCTGTAGAAGTAACTGAAATCTTCAACCCTTTTTGTGCACAGAGGGGCTGTTGCACACGTAACTGTTTGCCTGCATGAATATATATGTTCTTGAGCAGTTTAAATTTCAAACTCTGAAAACAGATGCCTGTTTGGGTCTCTCTAAGACATCAGTGGATTAAATCCAGCTCACATGGTTGTACTTCAGCCAGGCAACTGCAAATGCAGCTTCCACCCATCTTCCCTCTAGCTGGCGGCTGTTAGACATCAACACTGCACTTCACACGTGGGAATCCTCACAGCCTTGCCTTTCCTCTAGACTATACAAAGACAACTTAAGCTGCCAGTGACTGTCAAGGGCTACCCTCTGCTCCCCAGCCGAGCTAGCCCATTGCTGGGGCTGGATATGTGGTGATACAGGGCTCTGGGCTCCTCATTCTCAGTTCCTTGAGGCCGCAGAGGTGCAGGAAACTGTTTTGGACCTGTGAGTTTATTACCAGGCTGACAATTCACTCTTTGAAGTCTGAGTCACTCCAGCTGTGATCTTGAGCAAACCAACAATTAATTTACTGTCAAGCAAAAGACATTACAGGTTCTGGATTACAAAACATCCCCCCTAATTTGTATTGTAATTGTAAAATTGGCTGTAATACAGCTCTTTTGGCTTTGCCACTGTGAGCTAACGGGCTCACTGAAGTCTAGTGGTGGCTGATCAAATGTCATCAATTCTTATTCGGATGAGGGAGTCAGCAATGGATAAATCTTCCAGGGTATGTTTCACAGCCATGCCAACTACTTACTTACCACTGGCTTTGGGTTGAAGTTGCATCAGAGTGGGACCTGCAAGGCGGTTGAAGAGTGACCTAGTACAGATTCATGCTTGTGTGTTGGTGACATTTGGGATATAACAGCCGCTGCCTGTGGGGCACTGGCAGATACGCTCAGGGAAGGAGCTGGCAGTTTGTGCCACAAGCAGAGCTGTTGGTCATAGGTACGGGATGAGCAATTCTGTAAAGTGGGTATTTAACCTGCTTTTGGTGAACTATTTTGTAGAGACAAACAGGCTTTTGGGGGAATAACAGACACGTAGATACGTGCATTGTAGGAGCCTACCTCTGGGAACAGGGCTTTTTATTATAAAATTTAGCAGTGTTACAACAACAGAGTTTTTTTAATATCTGTGTGTTTTAAAGGCTGACCCAGTGGAAAGCTCTGAGGTACATAGCACAAGGCACTTGGCTGTTTCATGCAATCTTAGCATTGCTAAAAAGCTGTAGAAACTAGAAATCATGTTGCAACTGACTTATCTAGCACATAGAGTCATAGAATCAACTAGGTTGGAAAAGACCTTTAAGACATCAAGTCCAACTATTACCCCAGGACTGCTAAGCCCACTTGGCTTATTGGAGGAAGGGAAGGGGAGAGAGTTATGCTATGCTCTGTGTTTTTAGGCTCAATAAACATCTAAGTTGTGCTTAGATTCAAGATCAGATCAGAGTCCCACTTCTGTTAGCAGTAAGCCAAGGGCTGTAGTTGTTCATACACAAAGATTAGAGAATCTGGGTGTATTGCTGAGTCTATTGTAGGCAGAGCTGCACATGAGAATAACCTTTCTTGCAAAATCTTGTTGTATGCTGGAGTCACACTCTTTTTTTTCTAGCAGGCTCATTGGTGATGACAGCAGCTTTGTTTCCATGTTGAAAGACTTTGTTTAGATGGAAAATAAAAGGTGTCTCTCAAAATAGTTTTTCTACTTTATTGAGTTCAACCAATCCCAGAATGTTAAATAAGAGCTGAACTACCATGGTTGGGGTCCGTTTGACATCAGACCTGGCTCTGTATCTCACATACCAAGTGATGTGATTTTAGCCCACTTGGTCTCATTTCTGTGGTGCTCCAGAATCATCAAACCCTCCCAGTTTTGGGAAGAACTGACTCTAGATGATGTCATTCTATACTATCTTGAAGACAGTGGTTGAAGAACCACGTGGATGAGGAATGCCTGGTAGGGAAGGAGAAGAGCATTGCAGGGCAATAGCAATAATGAATAAGTGCTGCAATACTCAGTGGAGGTGGTGAGTTCTCTGGTTTATTGGGCAGGGTCTTAGTTCATGATGTTGAAGCAGCTGCAAGCTCCCAAATGGCATTTCAGCTTCTGTTCTGTGTCCTTTTGCTTTAATGTCAGAGCTCTGTGTACCCAAATCTCTGCTGAAGTTAAATCAGTAATACCATGAAATAGGAATACCTTAACCAAAAAGGCAAAAGCACTGGTCTCCAGTGAGCCATAGATGAACTGGTGTCCATCTGCTGGAAAGGGGTTCTCTCTACGTCTGGATATTTCTGTGCCTTATCATACTTGCTGAAGGTGACTTGGTAACTGGAAGTTACCAAGGTTTGGTTTGGTTTGGTTTGTGGTGACTGTAGAAGGAGACTGTTTTGCAGGTAACGGTTCAGAGCATACCAGATTTTGAAGTCTTTATTTGCTTTTTCTGTTTCTTTCATGATCACCTCCTCTCTCTTCCTAACACACAGAAATGAAATGCACAGGGTCTTCATTCTAATTCAACAAGTCACATTGACCTACTTTGTTACAGCAGTTCTCTGCAGGCAGAATCCACAATGCACTTGTAGCAGCAGTCTCCCCTCTTACTACAGAACACAGCTAAGATGTACATTGTTAGTTCTGGTTTGCCTGTGGTGGCTGTACCACAGAACTTGTGGTCCCTGGTTGTTCCTCAGCTTTATTCTGCTGTTCTCATGTTGGCCAAACTGGTCATGGATTTCCCAGTTCCTCCCCCCCAGCTCGAGTACCGCTGGGTTCTTCAGGCAGCACTTGCTGCAGTGTTATATACCTGGGATATTTTGCTGTATTTCAACTGCGGAAGCAGTTTCAATGGTTGGAGACTGCTCAAGATACCTGTTCCCAGCCCTACCCCAATGCAATTATCTCCACCCGCAGCCGGGACACAGATACGGGGTTGTAACTGGTGCAGATGCAGCCTCAGCACCGTCAGCCGTGAGACTGCAGCTTGCGAACAGGCTGCGGGAGAGTCGGTGGCCCTGGTGCTGCTGCACGCGCGGGTGGCAGCAAGCCCTGTGCGGTAACGCGTGATCCCAGCGATCTGCAGTCAGTGATGTACAAATAAAACTTGATGACATGTATTTTATGTGAAAAAAAAAAAAAAATAATGTAAGAAGTGTACATGGTATTAGCGGCTTTGTGTATAAACTGGCATTTTGGCAATCAGAGTCTAATATATTTAAAACGTTTTTTAAAAAAGGGTATTTGATATTGTATGGAATTGACACTATTGCTACTGTAAGTATGAAG